>NW_009623844.1:0-23680 GCF_000690535.1 Cariama cristata
GGGTTTTACCTTTTTTCTGATTCTCCTCTTTATCCCACCGGGGTGGAGGGGGACGGAGCAAGCAAGCGGCTGCCTGGTCCTTGGTTGCCAGCTGGGGTTAAACTACAACAGTCAGGGCTGTTTGACTCTTGCACTGTGTGCCTGAAATCACAGGATATGGCAAATTAATCATGTCCTTGTCAAATTAATCATGTCCTTGTCGTTTAGACCAAAGCTCTTGAGGTGGAAAGCATATGATAGTGACCAGGAATGATTCTCTGTGTTGAGGATATTCCGTACTGAGGTTTATTCTCTTCTCCAGATGAACACATGTTTGACCAGGGGGCCTGTCTCTTCCAAGATGTTTTTGGCTTGGACTGGAGATTTTGATGCTTGGCAGGCTTGAAAGGAGACACGACTTTTTTTTCCTTGTTGCAAACACATGCTTCTATGTGCGGTTTTCAGAACGACTCTAGAAATTTTAAGAACCAAATTAAGTATATGATGAGAACTGAAAAACAACTTGGCTTATTCTGCTGAAAAGTGGGTTTGTCTTGCTTTTTTTCCCAAATAAGTTGTTCATCATAAAAAATTGAAAATGCTTTTTTCAATATTCTAATCTTTAAAATCCCTTGGAGAACGTAATTATTTTAAGTTTTCTAAACTGTGTGTATTGGTATTGCTCTACTGTAACTTTTTTCTTTTTTTTTCTTTTTTCTTTTTTCAAATTGAACTCTAAAATGTTAGATTACACAATTTTTGCCTAAATCCATAGGTGACAAATTCTCTGGAGCTAAAAATGTTACTCTCACTTGCTATCTAAACTGTGATCTTGCTACTGAATCAGTATTGTTCAGTTGTGGAGACACTTCTTTTGTTTTAATTGTTATTCTGCCCAGGCAATGTGAATGCAATTAAATATGTGTATAAGGAGGCTTGTGATCTTAGACATCAACAGGAACATAACTTTTTAGTACCATTTTGCAGAAATCATAATGCTATAAATCCCCCAAGAAATGAAAAACTCTATTAACCTGCAATTTTAATTTTTGGTTAATACCTGAACTTTGTTAACAACGCAGAGAATGACATCCTTTCTTTTGAATTACTCTGATGTTTGACTTACAGTTGATTTCAGGAAGTTAATTGAAATATTTCTTAGCACAAAAATGCTGTTGAAGATTAAAACAGGGTTTGTGATCATGTGGGAATTGACAGGGGAAAGGAAGGCTGTGTGTAGCAGGCTCACCCTGCGTGCCTTATCTGGATGAGTACTGAGTGATTCTGCCACGTAAGCACCAAAAATATTCTTTTAATAGTATGTTGGCAGGATGTGTTTTGATCGCCTCTCCAGTTTATGCTGTCAGGAGATAGACCGCAAGTGTTAAAAGCGACAGCAAAAGCAGAGAGTTCAGCTCAGCTCCTCAGGAACCAGATTTAAATATCAAGCTTCCACATTAAACAATGTCCCAAAATGGTTTTTGTTGTCCTGGAAGGTATCCGAGGCCTGTCAGTAAGGAGCAGGGATGAAAGGATAGCACCACGTTACAGGTTTCTTCTGAGGCATGTGCAGGTGGCTCTTGGGTGTTCCCTCGAGGTTTGGCATTTGGGTGGTGTATAAATTCCTTTGCATAAATATATTTCCGGCCGCTGTGTGTATGTGTGTTATGGTGAGGCTGTAGCCTCTTTTGTTATCTTCTTGGTTGATTGACCTTGTAAAATGCATCCTGTGCTGATTTTGTTTTTCTGTTTGCTGAAGACAGGAACAAGTCATCACGATGCCAGCATTGCCCCTGGATGAACTCCAACTGACAGAAAGGGATCCCAAGACAGGGAAGCTGAGAACCTTACCGGCACTGGTGAGCTGTGTTTTTCCTGAAAGCCAAACAAGACCTTTAATAATAATTGTCTTACATTGAGGCCTGGGCAAAACTACCCCTTGGTCCAGGATATGATGAAATTTGGTTAGCTTGCCTGTTAAAGAAATTTTCTTTGTGTTTTAGTGCATTCAGATAGTTGAGATTTCATTTACCCACCATCAAAAAATAACTAAACCAAAACTTGCTGTGTTCAACATCTGTAGTAAACTGTGCTCTCCCAGAACTACTTATTCTTTCAATGAACAGCCTGATTAGTAATGTAAACTTTGTTGCAATAGAGAGAATGCTTTGGGAGCTTTTGCAAGCTCTGCGTGAGTTTGGCTCTGAGCTATAGCACTGGGATAAGTCCATCCACTTACTGCATCCCGTGACCTCCAACCCTGTGGCTTCAGCTTGGTGAAATCAGAAAATTAAATCCATAGTAACCCTTTTCTGCTGGAAATAAGAAGGCATGGAGAGAGCCTTCTGGGCATGCTGCAGAAGTGGGACCTGCCATTAATGCTGCTTGCTCATGAGGAGGTTTACCCTGGGCATACGTGTGGGTTGAGGCAGAGCTCAAAGCTGCTGCTCGCTAATCAACATGATTCTCAATTCCAGGGTGGGAGTGTTTGGGCAAAGCCTGTTCAGTAACCCTTGGGAAGGGTAGTGGCATGTTTCTTCTCTGTGTTTGGTGGTCGTGTCAGTTTGACTTCATGTGATGTTGTGCAGGAACCAGTTTGGAGGAAAAAGAGTGCAGGCCAGGTTTCCAGGGCATGACATTAAGCTGTTGCTGTTTGTTTTGAAGGTGTGGGAGGATTGCTTTGCAAGGCGGTTGGTTAAGGCTTTGCAAGGAGCAACATCTACCAAATTATGAAGGTCTGAAAATATTGCTGATAAATAAGGATACAAACCCACTGATCTGCTGCCCTGAAAGACTGGAAAATGGGACATTACCAGGGAACTGAATGTCAAACTGTATTAAAGTGTAATTTTGTGTTGGTTTCCTAAAATTCAGCAAACAGTGCAAATGGTAGCTGGACATTCCTGTCACTTGGTCTGTAGTTTTAATACAGTGTTTTGGCTTTCTGCAGCACCCAGAAATAAAAGCAGATCGGTCTTTTGTGCTATACAGACCGCCACCTGTTGTCAGAGACCCTGCTTTAGTGGAAGAATTCTTGGAGCGAGCAAAATTCATTGCAGATGACCTGAACTGGCTTCTGGCTTTGCCTCATGACAAATTTTGGTGCCAGGTAATAATTGTTTTGTGGACACTGAAGAAAAAGCAGGAACCATCTAGGTGCTTGTAAAAGCCACGAACTTTAAATCATTTTCATGTACTTGTATATGCTTATTATGTCATTTGTCAAGCATTTTAATTTTAATTACTGCACCTTAGAGTGCAAAGAAAGTAGTATTTCTCTGTAGATTTTACATTGTGGATTTTAAGAGTTTGCTGGTGTTTGATGCATATGTGAATCCTTTTAGCACTGTTGAATGTTTTAGATTGCTTTTGAGTTAAACTGGGCTGCGCGTGAGCACAGCCTATGACTGTGTGACATTCCCTTCTTTCCATTTTTCTTGTCTTCCATTGTGCAAGGTAATATTTGATGAGACACTTCAGAAATGTCTGGATTCCTACCTGTGCTATGCCCCTCGCAAGTTTGATGCGTTATTGAATTGCCATCCAGAGGTGAATGACATGCAGAAATGTCTTCATCGGAGTGTCTTCATGACTTTCCTCAGAATGTCCACTCATAAGGAGTCCAAGGTAAATATTTCTTTGCCTTGCAGATGCTCCAGGCTTTATAGCTTAGGAAAAAACACGATTAGAGAAATTAATCATAGTTCTTACTCACATGTCCAACTGCATTCCTCTCCCTGGCTATTTTTATCAGTCTGTTTCTCCGTATGGAGATGATACTTCAGTTTTTAGTGGTTATCTGAACTATGCAGTGGTTCCTTAGGAAGGAGATCCAGGCAATCGGTTAAGTAATAAGCAGATTAGCCACATGTGGTGGTATGATACATTGCTGTAAGAGAAAAAGGAGCAAGCTGGCCTTTGTACGGCTGCAGGGAGCAGAGGCTCTTCAGGCCACCAGCGGCTGAGCATTCGTTCCCTCAATGCTGCTTCCTCTGTGCCACGCAGTGTCATGTAATCTGTGCTAATACTTGCCTCTTCTTGAACTTTCCCCAGGTTTTGGGCACACAATGAAATTGCTCTAAATTACTGTTTTCTTGGCATCATAATTGAAAGATGTACTTAGCCCTAATTGTGTGAATGCAACTCCCATCAGGAGCTGTGGAATTTTCACAAGGCCTTTGGGCAGGACAAGTGAGGCACCTTGTGCTTTAGCAATTACTCCCTTGATACCCTCATGGGTTCATGATGTGTTATTTAGTAATGTATTGATTCTCTTGATTCTCACAATGGTGACATTCAGGGCCTTTTGAGGAAAGGTCTTGGGAGTGGGAGTTGGAGGACTGGGGTGGGAACAGGTAGAAGGAATGCTGGAGCCTGCAGCTGGCACCACTTCAGCAAAAGTACTCGACACCTCTATGGGGTCTTTCATTCCAGGATCTGATTAAATCTTACCAATCCAATAAGGCAGACAAGCATTTGAAACCATTTTATAGTTGAGTAATTTGAAGAGAATGAATAGTTTGTTTTCATACAGGCAGTCAGCAGGAGTTCTAGAAATTGAATCTCACCAGCGTAAAGCCCTGTCCCTCTGCTTTAGCAGGGAAAGTGTGCATACTACCCTTCACTGTGATGCAAAGTATTTGCTATCGTAGGCAAATTTGTCTTCTGAAAATCTGAAATCGCGTTTTAGCTTGCTTGTTTCTCAGCATCAAAGGTGATGGAATTTTTGTCATCTAGAATTTTAGAAGAAAATCCTTCAGTGTCATGAGTTGTGTTTTTGACACAGTGTTGTAGCAGTCTGAGCATAGGGCTGCCGTTCCTGGCTTTTCTTCCTGCTTGTCACTGATGCAGTCGTCTCTGGTGCCTTGATTGTACTCTTCCAGGGTACCAGTAACCTCAGGCTGTGATCTCATGTGTATTTTTTCAGTGTCTGTGCCAGTTAAGCTGTTCCTATGCCTGGTTACTTATTCTTACTCCTGAGCTGAGCCATTCGTGTGTCACCTCAGCTGTTTATTTGGCCATGTCGTGAGCCAGGTCTGGGAACTGAACGAACTGTATAGCTTTTTGGTTTAACTTCTAGGTTGATTGGTTCACTTCGTGGTGCAGCTTGGCTCTGTGAGTGGTGCGAGGCCAGGGGGGTGGATGGTGTAGTGGCGGTGACAAGGAGCTGGGAACGTGGGGATGCCAGGCTCTGCAGAAGCTGGTCTAAGCAGAGTTGCTGCCTTCTGTGAAACAAAATCCTCAATACACCTTTGAGAGATGTTTTTACAGGTGTCACTATAATGCTGGAGTTCTTGTGGAGTAAGATATGGATTATCCTTTAAATTTTTTTTTCTTCCTTTGTAGGATCATTTTATCACTCCCTCTGTCTTCGGAGAAATTATTTACAATAACTTCCTGTTCGACATCCCTAAGATTCTGGATCTCTGTGTGCTTTTTGGGAAAGGAAATGGTCTCCTGCTCCAGAAGATGATTGGTTAGTTAAAGCCAAGGAACAACTTGTTGCATTTAGGCTTTTGCTTATTTGTATAATGGCAAGTGACAAGCAGGGTTTTATACCAGTGTTACTGCTCTGAAAATGAATTTTCAGTAGCAACTAGAATCTATAATTTCTAGATCAATTTCTAGATCAGATTACTTTTTTCTTTTTTCTTGTGAACTTTATTTATGTTAAGGAAAGCATTGTGTCCTGCTGTTCAGCTATCCTGAGCTGGGCTCATGGCATTAGGCATGAACCAAGGCTCAGTTAAGCCTCAGCAGTGGTTTCCCATGCCAGTTAAATGTGCTCTCTGTAAGAGGACTATGAGCACTCTCTAAAACCCTGGTAGAGATGGGAAGGGGCAAACAACTCAATTCCTGGGCAGGGAGGGAGGAGGGTTAGAAGATGGGGCACAGTCGAGCTGCTCATATGAGTGCTTTGGTTCCCAGAGCTGGGAGCCAAGTGAAACATGCAATGTGAGGTAATCACTGCTCTGTGAAGTGGGAGAACTTGAAATTTCAATGCAGACATTGATTTATATAGTGCCTTCAAACCACAAAGTACTTCAGAGCATTGCTCAAGCTGTGCTTATCCCTAGATTTCTCTGTCTGTACAGACAGTCCTAGTAGCAAGTGCATGTTAAGTAATGTCTCGTCCTTGGACGTTAGACCCTGTGTAATGAAGACGGGGTATATTGGTTTAGCTTCTGTATTTATCCTGTGCTCTCTTCACAAAAGAACCACTTGTGATCTTTAACATCCACCTGAGCACCGATGGAAGAGTACCTAACCTTGGATTAAGTGAGCTCTTCTTCCTAAATTCCAGCCCACTTTGCAGTTCATATAGTGAAACTTTTTCCCTTCTTTGGTAGTTATTTTTGTCTCATTTCCAAGTTGACTAACATGAGAAGCATTAGAGATCATGTGATGCAGCCAAATTTCCAGACCAGAAAAGCTTAGATAAACCTTTGCATTTTTTAATCCCTTTATCCTTTTTCAGTAACTTCCACTCTAAATTCATCTGTCAAGCCTCAGATGTGGAAAGAAGGAATGACAAGATAGATAGTTCTCTTTCAGATGTGAAGCTTAGATTATCTGTGTCTTAAAATATTCCAAAGAAGACCTAAGTGTATGAAACCTCATTTGAATTACACATATGCTCTGGAGTGCAATGCAGTAATGCTGCACACAAGTGACCAACGATTTGCTCACCTGATCATTTGCATTGTGTTGTGACAGTAATGGCATGAGCAGTTCTGGTGTGTAATTCATAACTTGATAAACTTTAGGTTCTTCTCAGGGTATAAATTTTTTTATGAAACCTGAGTCGTAACTCTTACCCATGCTCTGTCCTTGCTGGAGAACTCTGTTAATTTTCATCGTCTGAACAGTAATTCACAGGAAAGTAGGCAGCCTCTGTGCTTACTTGGTGAGGATTTATGGTATGCCATTACTCAGTGGAGTATTTTGTAAAGGTAATGAAGTCCTAGTAATATAATAGCAGGTATTACTAAAGCCTCATTACCTTTAAGAAATATTCGGCAGAACATTTTCCAGTGTATGCTGAACTGTTATCAGTAATTAAAAGTCAACTCCAGTTGTCAAATAAAGGAACTAGGAATGTTTAGTGATAGTATTTGCATTATTCATTGATTCAGCCTCTGGGGCATGAATCATCTAACATCTCGTTTGCTCTGCTCTGATGAGCATATTCTCATTACCAGTTCTGCAGTTGCACTAAAGAGTTGATGGGCCAGCTTTATAGGAGTAGGCCCTGCGCAGGAGCTGAGAAGTGAGCCTGTGCCCGTGTCCTAAATGGTTATCAGCTGTATCTGGAGGGAGGGGTGTCAGTAATAATACATGTATATCTCTGGTGCAAATTTGCTTGTTGACGTGAATGTCCGAACTAATGGGAAATGGTCTCCTTCCCTCTCTCTTCTCAGAAAATATCTTCACTCAGCAACCGAGTTACTTCAGTGACCTAGACGAGACGCTGCCCACAGTCCTCCAGGTACTGCCTTCCTGCTTGGCCCAGGGCTCAGGCTTCATCTGGAAATGTGGCAGGGAGCAAAGGTGGTCGTAGGCAGGCAGAATATATTTGCCATTGCTTACTTGCTCTGGTTTATGCTGATGTGTGTTTAAGTCCTCAAAAAGCTCACCTATGCACAAAAGTAAACAAACCCAAGGTACCGCTTACCCCAAGACACCTATAATGTCACTTGACTTTTTGAAAGCTCACATTCTTCTTTTTTTCCATGTGTTAAGAAACTGATAGAGGTAAGTCTCAGAGGTGATATCACATTTAAAAAAATAGTCTAGGATGCAAGACCGAACCTTCAAATGAAACTGGGGAGAACAACAGAGATTCCATTTGCTTTTCATCATGTACCATGTTGGAGCAGTTTCTCTGCAGAACACTAGTTTCTTTACTGTGTGTTTTAGTAACGGTTGCAGGGTGATGCCAGCGTATCTCAAGTGTACGGATGAAATGGCTCAAACAAAGATGTGTCATTACTGATCCATAAAACTATTTATGTGCTTACACCGTCGCTGAAAGGAGTTGATACCTCTGCAGGTTTAGGAGCTTACATGCTGTCCTAGTTTCAGCTGGGATAGAGTTAATTTTCTTCCCAGTAGCTGATACAGGGCTGTGTTTTGGATTTAGTGTGAGGATAATGTTGATAACAGACCGATGTTTTAGTTGTTGCTAAGTTGCACTTATCCTAAGTTAAGGATTTTGCAGTTTCCCATGCTCTGCCAGCGAGGCGGGGCACAAGAAGCTGGAGGGAGCAGAGCCAGGAGAGCTGACCCCAACCCAGGGGATACTCCATCCCATAGCATGGCATGGCCAGTATAGAAACTGGGGGAGTTGGCCCGGAGGGGCCCATCTCTGCTTAGGGAGGGGCTGGGCATCGGTCAGCGAGTGGTGAGTGATTGTATTATGTGTCACTTGACTTTTCTTGGGTTTCGTTTGTTTGGGTTTTTTTCTTTGTTGTATTCCTTTTCGTTACTATTTTATAATTTTATTATTGTTAGTATTATATTTTATTTTACCGTAATTATTAAACTGTTCTTATCTCAACCCATGAGTTTTACTTTTTTTCCAAATCTCCTCCCCATTGCACTGGGAGAGGGAAGGAGTGAGCAAGTGGCTGCCTGGTGCTTGGTTGCTGACTGGGGCTAAACTGTGACACGTGCCCTGTCGAATAGTGATATTAACCCCAAGTATGCAACTTCAGTACCTTCAGCCACCCATTCACCTGTCTCAGGGAGGAGGGTTTGACAAGTCTCTTAAGGTACAAATGTAGAGGAGTTGCTTTTAAGTTGGTCCTACAGCAAAGGTTGTTAGTTGTCTGGAACCTAATTCTATCAGCTTCTCACCAGATTCTTTTCTTATAAACAAAAGCCACAAAATCTGTCCTGCTAACCTCCGGGGAGAGGGCAGGAAGGCTTTGGGACTAGGTCATAAGCAGGAGGTGCTGTTAACTTCCCAGTTGTCTCAGTACTCCCTTGCAAATAGGGATCCTGGGTGGCCTTCTGGAGTTGGCCTTGCTGGCTGATTTTTCTCACATAGCTAAGGATTTGGATTAGCTGCAATCCCTGTCTCAGCACTGCAGCCATTAGCAGCTGCACTTAAATTACTTGCTAGCTGCATGGAGTTTCAGAAGTGCAGCGTGGCCCTTCCTGCTGTAGCCTACGAGAACCTGTTGCAGCATCCATCTTGCACAGCTCCATGCGCTGTGTGGAAATAGTCCCATATTGCAAATGTGGTCATAGCAGTGATTGTCAAGAAGATAAGCACATCCCACTGCTTTCTCCTGTCTGCTTTAACACTATTCTGGTCTCTTCATTTAGGTGTTCAACAATATTTTGCATAAGTGTGGTCTGCAGTGTGAAGGAGCCTCTGCTGAGCCCCAGAAGTTGGAAGAAAAAGTGAATGTGACTGTGGGGAACATGCCCCTCCAGGTAGAACTGTTGCTCCTTGCACTTTACTGTTCGTAGCCCTGCAGACTGAGCAGTCCATGGAGCAGTAGGACCACAGAGGGTCATTCTGTTCCCAAATACTGGTGCCTCATACAGCACATGGTTCCATGTCATTGTTTCACTGTTTGGCATATGACTTGATGATAAAGCCTTGCCACCATGAGTCGGTTGCTTTCCTCCTGTGCATTTCAACCACGTCCGTTGTATCCTTGGTTCTTTTTAAAACTGTCGTCTTTTTCACTTATCAAGCTTGTAAGTAATGTAACAGAGTGTCTGACAGAAGTCTCCACGTAACCCTGACAGTGATCAGAGTTGATTTTTATTTTTTTTTTTTTTATTTTTTACTTCAGAAATATTTGTTTAACAACGATGTTCTTTAACTCTGGTTAATTAAGAGGGTTGGGGCTTTTTTGTGCTGGCTGCTGTACAAAGACAGGCCCCATGTCAGTGAGCATGGTCTTCTACAAAGTCTCAGTCATGCAGTTTGTGTGTGGGAGTTGTTACAGCTACCATGGAAATGCATCTTGCACTGAAATGGACCACTGAAATCATCCCTCTAATTCCTGTATTACTGCTATGCAGTGCTTCCAGCCAGATGGGGAAGAGTACTATATGTGGAGGGTATATTAAGGACAAAGCCACTGTCCAAAACAGGATATAACAAAGATTCTCGTAATTTCACACAATCTTTAATGAGAGTGAGCAGTTGGGATTGCATTATAGATCTTTAAAGGACAGAAGTTTTAGTAGAGATGTTGTCTCTGCCTCTAGACCCAGTGATGTGTAATGTGTTTATAATTGCTAGCAGACTCTCTTTGTGCAGCCAGGAAAAAGGCTTGGTCTGAACATGATGTGTCCCTTTTAGCAAGTTATACTATGTTCCTAGGAAAACTTCTCTGGCTTTGCTCTGAGTAATTGCTCTTTCTCTCTCAGGAGCTGAAGGATATTGTGCTGTACTTATGTGACACTTGCACGACACTCTGGGCGTTCCTTGATGTCTTCCCATTGGCTTGCCAGACCTTCCAAAAACATGAGTTTTGTTACAGGTACATCTTGGACTGCAAACAGAGCTTGTCTTGGTGAAGTAAAAATACTGAATGTGCTGCTGTGTCCTGTCCCAGTCACTTCATCGTTAAAACAGTAGACAGATTTAATGCAACTAGAGACTGCTAGGTTCACACTGACGGGAATACAGAATAATAAATACATGAATATAGGGGCATCCAGAGTTTGTGTGTGTTCACCTTCGTCATTATGAGTGATCCTAGAGCCAGGCAACCATGACAATTTCAAAATCCAGCTAAACAGTACTTGGTGTTCTTTGGAAAGCGTGGAGAGGGACAAGCAGAAAAGAGTTGTGGGAAAAAAAAGACCTTCCTGCCATAGGACCCGAAGCACGGGAAGTAGAAGGTATTTCAGAGTGATAGTCCATCAAGGTCTGAAAATACATGTTTTTGTTTGAGGTTACGCCTAAGTTTTACGGTAGAGCATATTATTGAGGTTTGGCAAAAGCCGAGTGCCTGGGAGAGGGTGACAAGCCAGGACTATCACAGCTGGGCTGACAGCTAATTCCCTGTCCAACTCTGGATCACAGTGGTGATGAGTCAGGATGGTCTCAAGGACCAGACAGCAGGGTGTGTTCCCACAGAGGCTGCAAGTCCTTGAGTGGCGCTTACCTGCCTTGCTCCAGGTGTTTCAAGCCCCCAGATCATCTTGTAGAGTCTTGCTGTAACAGCCTTTGTTTAGGACCAAGTGAAGTGTTAATTTATCATCCTTATTTCCCCTGTTTTGTTTGCTTGTTAGTGTGAAAGAACACACATTTGTATTTGGCTTTTGTTTCCAATCATGTTGCAGACCTCTGAAGTCTTACAGCTGCCAGTGGTTTATGGACCACAGGTTGGGTAACGCTGCTCTGGGGTGTGTAGGTTTCTGTCCTCTTTGGATGTTGTTGTCAAGTTGGTTATGAAAAAAAGAGCAGACTGGTGGGCTGCTGGTGGCTGTTTGGATTGGCGAGCAGCAATGCTGACATGCTTGGTTACTTGGAGGAGGAAAGCCTTTCGTTTTTAATTCTACTGTTGATGTCAGAGATGTGCTAAAATAGTCTTGATCTCTGCAGTGGGACAGCAGCAACATTTTCATTACTTCTCAATATGGACTAATGACTGGGTCTTTGGAGTGTGGGGAGGGAAAACTGATTTACGTGTCATCTTTTTGGAACCTCTGTGAGTCTGAATCAATCTGCTGGTACTTGCTAATTTCTCTCCCTGACTAAAAGCATCAAACAGCTTCTGCTACATTTGCTTCAAGGATACTCATTTAACATGTTTGGCTGTTAATATGAGACATGAACATAATGTTCCTAATGGAGCCTCTGATCATCAGTTCAGCTTGGCTTTTGTGCAAAGTGCTGTAAACCATTATTTGTAACGCCCAGCTACTGACGAAGCAGTACTGGCTGTTATTCTGTGAGGGTGTTTCTCCGTATCTCTTGGTGCTCTGTCCCCGAAGGAAAGGGTCTATGTGGGCTGCCTGGCACGTACAGTGTGAAACTGGACCAAACTAACTTTCTTTGTTTCCTCCCTGCCCCATCCTATTGAAACGTCCTCTCAGGCTTTCTGCATATTAGGTACCTTCATCTAAATGCCCACCTAGAGCAGAGCTGAATAGCAAGACCAGTAAGACTTTATTGGAAATCATATCCTGTTTCATATCCAGTTTTTAGCATACAGCAAGATAGGGCCATAAGGATATTGGAGTGGGAGGGGGTGTTTCAGGATGGACTCAAGCATATCAGCTCTTTGCAGGCTGCAAATTTGATTTTGAGATGTTTCTCGGTCGGGCAGATTGTTCTTATGTTCAGTAGCATGGTGCTTTTCAAATGCATTTCTTTGCCTACGTCTTCAAAGATACCTTCATGGTTTCCTCGGAGTGTTGCTCTTTGTTGCATATTTGCTTGCTTGTGTTTCAGGGAACAAATAACAAAATGGGGTAATGCTAATGAGTACTGCTAGTGAGGAGAATTTAATTAAATTAACTGTTTGATTTGTCTTTTAGCAAAGGATTTTTGAAACCTGGGTTGACAGTTAACTGTTTTGTTGCCTGTTTCTACAGATTAGCTTCATTTTATGAATTGGCAATTCCTGAGCTGGAATCTGCAATTAAGAAGAGGCATTATGAGGATAACAGGTGAAAATGTCTGCAAAGACTTGCCTTTTCAATAAGACTCTCCCAGGGCTTAGTTAAAAATTCACTTCATGCTCCTTTACCTACCTCTGTAGAGTCTTTCTCTTTTTTTTTTTTTTTTTTTTTAATGCTGCTTCAAAGAACTCAGAAGGGATGGCTTTTCTAATTCCAAATTTTCCTGGGCAGTGGGGTGACTAATGATTTCTTTCACTGCTGTCTAAGAAGAAATTTGATGGGAGATGCATTCAAATTGTAACAAAGCATGGAAACGTGAATGATATCTCTGTGTATAGATTGGCCTCATTTTAAGGCACAGACTATGCTGGTACAGTTGAGATATCGTGTGTCTAGCTGTCAGGACAATTGGTGATTGAGACCAACTTTGTTTAGAGCATGGATTTTCCTTAATGACTATGGAATGGCTCTAATCTCTGGTCCTTGCAGCAAAGAAATGATTCTGCTGATGAAATTTCTTCTCTAGAGGGTTAACTCTGGAGTAAATGTGTGTTAAAGATTCAGATTTCTTGTGCTGACACCAACAGTGTCTTTTACTCTCTCTGAAGTGCTTTTGCCGATTTGTGGAGGAGAATTTCACATTCCAGAAAGAAGATGATAGAAGCTTTTCACATCCTGATAAACCAAGTCTGTCTGCAGCCCATCTTAGAAAGCAGGTATTGGCACTTGGGCTCTGTGGTACTAGTCAGTTGTTTGATTGCTGTTTGGGGGAGATTGTTTCCTCGTTTTCAGATTTACTGGGGAAAATGAACAGATACTGCTTTTGTCTAAGATCAGAAGTCTGTTGTCCTGCATAGCAGGCATGTTCCAGATGAATCTATATGATCCAGAATTGGTGTGGTGAGCTGTGTGTTGACCCCACTAGAGTGGGATAATGCTGTGGTCAACAAACTTTCTAACCTCAGTTAGTGGCTAAGTTGCAAATTCTAATGTTGTGTGTAGACACCTTGACTGAGACACCACAGTAAAAGTGATGCAGTGTTACAGATCACTGAAAACAGTCATTTTAAATGTCAATGCTGGTGCCTTTACCTAGTTCTTCCCTCTCTCCTATTGTGAAAATTGTTGACTGATAGCTCTGAGTAATCTCTAAATGAAGGCAAGTATAACTATCCTTATTTTGAAATAGAGAAATGAAGTGAAACGACTCAAAATCGTGCTGCATATTGGGGATAGAGCCAAGAACATGGACCTTGACTGCAAGGCCGATGCTGCCTTGGGCTGGTCTCTCTTTGCCTGTATACTTTACAGGGTTTGTAGATTGCTGGTCTCTGTGGCTCTTTTTCTGCTTGAATGTTTTCCCTGGTTTGATATCAGTAGAGTTGTCCAAGAAGATGAGGAGAGTCTGTTGGTGGCATTCCTTATGAGACCTGGATTTGCTTCCCTGACTTCCTCTGTGACCTGGACCCCATCACCCAATCTATGCTGTAAATCCAGTCCTTGAAGGAGCAATAGCAGCCGTGCCCTACCCTTGCTTACCTGAGTATTGCCTTTCAGTACCCACCGGAATACTGACAGTATAAACAAACCAAAGAGTGTAACGTGTTCAGATTCCACAGTATTAAGGACTATGTATACTTCAGAAGTAGTAAAGGACAGCTCCAGAAGCTCATGGCCAGTTTGACAAGAGCTAAGGCTACTGTGAAAATGACGTATCTCGCTTCTGGAGAAATACCTTTTTCCTAACACTGATCTACTGCAGGGAGCATTCTGTCTTGCTGTGAGACTTGATGCCTCAGCAGCAATGGGAGATTTGGGCATTATAACAGAAAGGCTGCAATAGGAGTGTGCTTGGCATGTGTTCTTCCATAGGTAAGCACATACTTTCTGGGAGGCTCACTGGTATAATCCCAAGGCATATAATGAGTGCAATTACAAAAGTGCTACACGCCCTTTTCTGCTTATTGCAAGTCTGAAGCATCAAACTAAGATTTGTAAAGTCAGTCTCAAGTCTTGCAATTCTAACTGTGATACGGCTTTAGATCTAGCTGGCTGAAATGTTTGCTGAAGCCATAAAAGAAACTATTTTCTGTTTGACCCTTTGCACCTCTGAAAACCAAAAAGTGGTCTGAAATCTATTTTCGGATGGGATTTTCCCTTGATATGTGACTAGTTTGGCTAGTGAGGCAGAATGTGGAGACTGTGCAATGCAGTAGGCTTACCACTGAGTTTTTCACTTGGTTGTGCCGTTGTTTTCTGCAGCTGTGAGAATATTCAGCCTTTTATTGAGGAATTTCTACAGATCTTCACTTCGGTGCTTCAGGAAAGGAGGTGAGTCTGGCTGAAAAGAGACCCAAGGGGAGGGTCAGCTTGCCTTCCTCTTCCATTCTTTACAACAGAATTGTCTGGGACATTATTATGAGGCATTATGATGCATTTGGGAGTTAGAAATCATTCTAACTAGTTGGGAGAAATGCTGTGAGAGGATTTCAGACTGCAGTACAGACTTTATTGTAAAGGTGAGGAGGATGTTGCGTGATGCTGGAGGATGTTATTCTTCACTCTCTTTAATCCAGGCTTTCAAAGTGGAGGATAGCAATTTAGCCATTAGCTACCTTGACGAGTTAGACTATTACTACTAATCAGTGCTTTTCAGCTGGGGTGACCAGATCAGAAAGATATTAAGTGCTAATGCTGAAGATGCACAGTGAGAAAGTGGCAGAACTGGGAATTCCATCTTGTCCTCCTGGGGTTGCTGTCATTCTGATCATGTTCAAATCATAAACCATATTTTCTCTGTAATGCAACACTGGGTTACAGGTCTTAACATCATGAGGAGTGTTGCACCTGGCTCTGATGGCTTGGGGGGAAGTGTTGCTGCGGTATAAAGGGAGCAAAATCAGACCTGGCAGCGCATGCTGGAATCCAGTACTGGGTGAGAAGTTGTATGTGTTCCTGCCTGAGCAGTGAGGAAGTCAAAGTGGCATAGTAGGGAAGGTAGTGTGTGACAGGTCTGCTGGTAATTTATTAAATTTGACTGATTAAACTTGCTTCTGCATTTTCAGATTTCTCCGTGACTATGATGAGCTGTTTCCTGTTGAGGATGATGTCAGTCTGCTTCAGCAAGCATCCTCCACACTGTATCCTTTGCTGTCACCTTGGGGTTTTGCAGACCTGGCTGCAATTAGAGTTCTTTGTGCCAGTGGCATTTCCACTGTTGCTGCCTCTGCTTAAGCTGCATGAGTGATGGAAAGTGTTGTTTTTTCTGTGTGTGTGGGTTTGGTTTTTTTTTTAAGAGAACAAAAGGCGGAATGTTGATGTAGGCACAGGCTTGGGAATCACTGAAAATCACATAGTTACTTCAAGGCGAGGTCTAAATATGTGCATCTAGAAATGTCCTTAATGCTGTCCTGTTAGAGATGAGACCAGGACGGCCTATATCCTCCAAGCAGTGGAAACTGCGTGGGAAGGGGTAGACAGGAAAAAAGCACAAATCGTTAAGGGTCCAGCATCACCAGCAGCATCTAATGGAGCATCAGCAGTAGTGGAGAGCACTGCCAAGGACATGGAAGAGCTCGGGGCTGCGTATGCATCAGAGGATGAGGTGAGTAGAGCTGTGTGGGTAGGACTGGGTACTGCTCTTTCTGTTCTTTATTCTTCTGTGAAGAGAGGATTGGTTTTCCCAGTTTTGGGGATTACATGAGACTGTCTCATTTCTTACCTATGCTAGATTTCAGTGCAACCCCATGTGCCTTGTGAAATGAGAAACAAAGCTACACCTCAATCCCAGCTTTATCTTTGAGCAAATTGCTTCTAACTCGTGTTGGTTTGGGTTTCCTGTTGCTGTAGTTTATTCAAATACTGTGCTTCATCACAGTCGTTCGTGTGCATATTTTTTGAATGCACAGCTCATATGTTGTTTGAGGAAGGGATTCTCCAGAGTATCCTTGCTGACTCGGGGACAGACAAAAGTACTTGTGTGCCCAAGTCTGTGTCATAGACCTTGTGTAGTATAAACAATGTAGCTGACCTCTTCTTTTGACTTCAGTCTTTGATTTCTTTGTGTTTAAATTCTGATAACCAAGACTGCTGCTTTCCCTTTTGTCTTTGTTTTTTTTAATGTGCGTACCTGCCTTCCCTCAGCTGCTGTCTCTTTCCAGTAATGCCACCAATTCTCTTTGGTATATGTAGTGTGCCGGTGCAGCTGCTGTGCCCATTGCCAAGGTGTCAGGGGTGGAGCTGGACTCGCTGATCTCTCAAGTGAAAGACTTGCTGCCAGACCTTGGTGAGGGCTTCATCCTGGCCTGCCTGGAAGAGTACAGTTACAGTGCGGAGCAAGTGATCAACAACATTCTAGAAGATAAGCTGGTGCCATACTTGGATAAGCTGGACCGAACATTGCAAAGGTGTGGGACAACTTCTGGCACTGCTTTGGTGCTTTTTGGTTTGTTTGTGGGTTATCATTTAACATCATTCTTACTGAAGGTTAGACACTTGTAGAGCTCTCAGAAGTTGCATGTGCATTTTCTTGGGGCAGATAGCTGCCATGAGAGCTTCTCATTGCTGTCTGCTGCTAGCTTTCTGCCCTCGTCATGTCCCTGCAGAGCCATGGAACATTCACTGCTCAGCGTTTCAGTAGAGCAGATGCTGGGTCATGTTTTGTGACAGGGGACAAAAATACTTGTACATTAAATGCTCAAGTAAGAACCATTAAAATTCCATCGTGGGGACGTTGGCTTAGCCTGGGCTGGGCAATGGAACCTGTTGCCTTCAAAAGTTACTTTGCAGCAGAGGACAGGGTCATAGGTGTTCAAATCCCAGCTGTCCTGCAGGAAGGGGCACCTTCAAAGGAACTAATTCAGCTGCAATTCAACCTGCAGGGTGAAATATAGCTACTGTTTTGTGATTGAAGTTAAACCAGAGAGAGATTAGAAATGGCAATTCAGATCCATTTTTATCTACACTTTGACAAACTTGCCAGGCATTTGCTTGCTTCTCTGGGTTGTACATGGGATGTAGGGTGTGTAGCTGGCAGCGGAATTGAGTTGTTTCAGTTTGTCTGCAGCTGCTAGCACGTGTTTGTGCTGCAACAGCAGTTTCTGTCAGTGTCAGGATGTGAATGTGCTGTTTGTTCACATTTCATGGAGGAACGGGCAGACTGTCTCATTGTTGCATTAAAAAAGGAAAGCATCTTTATCAGAAAAATGATGTTAAAAAAAAAAATCTTAGTTTTGCAACAATCTTCATGCTCTCACAGTCAGATCTGCTGACTTTGGCACAAATGATGTGGGGTGGGCTTTTGGAAGGGGTGGGTTTTTTTCTGCAAAGCCAGCAGTTACAGAAGATAGAGCTGGATTATTTTTTTTTTCCTGCCTTTTGCATCTTGAAACAAAACTGTCAGTTCAATAGCAAATGTAGAATTTTGATCACCGGTGATTTTAGAAGTGAGCACAGCAGCGTTTTCAGATGCCCAGCTGAGCTAACAGCACCAACAAAATGAATGTAAAAATAATGGTCTTTTGACTTATAAGTTGAACAAATGTAAACGTGGAACCCTGAGAAAGAATTAAGAAGGAGCCATAGGGAGATAAATATCCTGAAATCAACAGCGGCAAATTATTGGAATTTTTTCCAGCATGTAATTCATCATACTTAGTGTTTGGCTTTACTGAGTCACTGTTTTGAGACCAGGCAGTCTGTTGAATATTCCATGCTGCTGTGCGGTTTTAGTTATTCTTAAATGAACAGGAGAATTTTCTTTTTGCTTTCTGTAAGTTGCTTTAGTTTCCCCGCAGAGATAAGCTTTGAAAACTGTGCCTTTTATCTCAGACCAGTACCACGTAGTGGTCGTGCGCATCCTATAGTGCGGCTGTGAAATGAAGGAATTGCAATCTGTGACCCAGTCAGGCAGCACTGCGAAGAGGATCTTGGCATGCTGTGGGTGACTTTGAGACTGACAAAGAATAAACCAAGGTCTTAGGAAGGAGAGGACTTGATCTTCCTTAGTTCACCTTTGTTTTTATTCTCTCTCTCTTTTTTCTTTTTTTTTTTTTTTAACAGACAGCTGAAGCCAGACCCTACTCCTCTAGTCACTTCTCGCTGTAATGTTTTCCAGAATGATGAGTTTGATGTTTTCAGTAGGGATTCAGTGGATGTTTCACGGATACAAAAAGGCAAGCGGTGAGTATCACGCACCCTTAATTAACCCTGTCTGTCAGGAGGAATAAATATCTGCGACCCTGCAAATTTATTTCTCGTTCCAACCTCCTGCAGGAATTTGTTGGCAGGGGGCAAGGCTTATCGAAAATGTTTCCCACCTGTTTCTTCTGATTCTCTGGGAAAGTAAAATGAAATATTATTAGGGGGTTGGTTTCAGTTAGTGTTTTTCCTAATTGGCTTTCCTCTGTATGCTGCTAGAGATTGCTCTGCCAAGCTCATTTGTAATGTCAGGCTCTTGCTTCTTGGTCTTAATGTTAAACTTGTACTGAACAACAAACCTTGAAAAGCAACCATCTCTGTGAGCCTGGGATTGTGACTCAGAACTGAGAATAAATAATGATTTGGTTTAGATCCAAGTGAAGTTTCAAAATCCATCTGCTTCAAAATCTGATAACACTCAGTGGCTTAGACGACTACTGTTGTTCCTGCTGCTGTAAGCTTCCTGCAGAAGGGCATTTACTTTGCTTTCCGCCTAGTTTGGCGTGTTGTGCCGTGCCACGCTCCATGCAAATTTAAGTTAGGGCATTGCCCTGCTGGCTCCCATTGATGTCAACCGTATCTCTATGATATGGTTGACTTGTTTCAGATTCTTTTTTAATGCTATTTTTAACCAGCCAAGTGTGATCTGTGTGATTACACAGAACGTAAATAAAAATCTGGCTGGAGATTCAGCCACACGACCCTGGGAGCTCCTGGTTAAGGTTTTGGTTGCAGAGCTGCATCAGACTCTCAGGAGAAAAGCACTTTTGTCCCCAAGTCCAGTTGAACAGCTGCTCAGCAGCAGTGCTATAGTAGCTATACTGGCTCGGCTAGGCAAGAAAATAATTTCTCTTCTCTCTGACCAAGACAATGACTTTTGAAGTGTCCGTAGCTAAGAATTCACAGACACAAGCTGTCTCCTTTCTCCTCATCGTGTTGCCTTGCACAAGGCACAGGCGGGCACCTTGTCAGGAGGAGCCTTGTGCTCCCCAAAGTCTCGCACATGGGGGTAGCTGCTGCAGCAGCTGGACGAGGCCAGAGAGCACTGTCCAAGTTCGACACAGCGCATCCAGGGTCTGGAATAACCCTGCTTGGACCTCCCTCTGCAGATCGTTTAGAGAGCTTTGAAAGTTGTGAGGCATCCCTGTGCTGGGCTGTGGGACCCTGCTCCCACGGTGTTGCCCTCCGGCTGCTGCCAGGGAGGCTGTGCCTTCTCTCCAGTGGTAACATCACCCTTCAGCAGGTTGGCATTTCGTCTGCTATACTGTTACGTGACCTCTTGGGATCACCCTCTTACTGCTGCTGCTCCTGGTATCTCTTGGCCTCCCTCAGGCTATGTCTTCATTTCAAAACAGTTCTTGCGCTGAGAACACTCTCTCTGCAGGACTGCAGACGTGTAATTTATGTTTTGAGTGAGTTTTAAAACCTGAAGGTAACTAGCTATGATCAGCAATGTACACCCTATGCCCAAAGTTGACCATTTCTAACTAAATCAAAGGATAAGCTATAGTACCTTGCTCTTTAGGGCTTAATGTTCAGAACTCTATAAATATGAAGAGTATCCGTTCAGCACTAAAAGTGCAACTTCCTCAGTAGTCCTTGTTCCACAAGCAAGAAGCCTGATGCTTGAAGGTAACTAGCTATGATCAGCAATGTACACCCTATGCCCAAAGTTGACCATTTCTAACTAAATCAAAGGATAAGCTATAGTACCTTGCTCTTTAGGGCTTAATGTTCAGAACTCTATAAATATGAAGAGTATCCGTTCAGCACTAAAAGTGCAACTTCCTCAGTAGTCCTTGTTCCACAAGCAAGAAGCCTGATGCTTTACCCAAGCACTATGGTACCTTGCTCTTTAGGGCTTAACGTTCAGAACTCTATAAATATGAAGAGTGTCCATTCAGCACTAAATGTGCAACTTCCTCAGTAGTTCTTGTTCCACAAGCAAGAAGCCTGATGCTTTACCCAAGCGTCAGGGTAACGGTTCTCCTAGCCTAGGTTGAGATCTGCTTTGGATTCAAATTGGGTCAATACCTTTTTTTTTTCTTTTTTTTTTTTGTGTCAATACCTTTTTTTTCTTATTTTTTTTTTTTTCTCCTTCTTAGACTCTTTTGCTCACCAAATTATGCATGTTTTTAGAATGGTCTTGATGCCTAAGCATGATGTTGCAATAGTGCTTCAAGAGCCAGATCAGGTTGGGCCCCATTGTGCTAGCTGCTACGCAGGTAAGCGTAAGCAGTTTGGGGCAGGGACTGTTAATGTGAAAGAGAAAGCCACACCAGGGTGAGGAGAGAAACAGGCACGAGGAAATGAACATACTAGCATATACGTGATTCTTTGATCCTGAAAAGTGATGACACTTGTCTGTGCCTGTCCAGCCCTAATTGCTAGCTGAATCTGTCTCTTAAAGTCAGAGCATGTCCTGAACACCATGGGACTAGAGGAGTTATCCCACTGTTTTTCCTGGAATCTGTGTCTGAAACATTTCATTGCAGCCCTTCTGCAGTCATCAGACCAGCTCGACAGGAAACAATTATCAAATACTTAGTTTAGTCGCATGCTGAATACCAACAGAAGATGTTATCCCAGCTTAGGTATGTGTGAACTAACCACATGCTCTGTGGGGCATTTTGCAGCTAAGCGCAGGCATGTAACAGAGGGAGTCATGGCAGAGAGGGGAACCACATCTGTCTGTGATGTTGCTTTGTTTTGAGATTCTTAATGAAAATCAGGCTCCTTAGATCATTCCCCACTGCTTGCTAGTATGTCACATAAGTTGATCTATTCTTGAGTCACTGACAGTCTGCCTTAGACGGGTTCTTTCTCTGATAATATCCAGATGCCAAAGAGACCACTGATGCATGTTCCTTCTAGACTTTGAGGGCTGCAAATTGTCCTGTGAATACTTGACAGTGGAATCCCTTGTTGCTTTGCTTTAAGCATGTACTTGGCTGGTCTGAAAAATGGGACTTCAAAGTTTATGCTTGTGCAGCTTGAGGCACAGCATCTCAGTGGCTGCTTTTTAGTACCTTTGTCAGAATTGTGTTTCTTGGTCTTCCCTTCTTTAAGATGACTGTAACTTACTTGTCTCCTAAATTTATTTAAAAACTGTACATGCAGTGCTTTGAGACAGGCTAGTGATTCTGATGCAACCTGTTTTGTTCTTTTCATTGTTAGTTGTGCTTATTCTAATCCTTTCTTGCTGCACTGGTAATTTTTTTGCTTCTCCCTGTCTGCGTTATATTTTGCATCTCACGTTTGTAAGCTGGAGTTCTTGACTATAGGAACATAGGTGTCCATGCAGCAGTTACTCTAATGCAGCCCTGGTCCGTGATTTGCAGCTGTGCGTGCTACTGCAGTGAGACGATGCTGCGGCATGGTGTTAGAGGGCACTCTGAGCCTGGCAGAGCTGTCTTGTAGACCGGAGTCTTAGCCCTAGCAGCTTTGCCATTCAAGATTCATGGGACTTCTTGTGTTATTTGGATCTTGGCCAAATTTCAGCTTGAGTATAATTGCATTTGGCCTCCTATAAAAGCTTCCTTTCTGTCTCAAATGACAGTGGCGATCTCCAATTCGTGTTCTTATCTACTGTGTAACCTTGCTGGGCTTCTGTTTAAAAATGACTTTGTTCCAAGCCAGAAGTAGCTGTTTTTAGTAGCCAAACAGCCCTGTTATAAATCAGAGGGGAAATAGGTAGGCTTAAATAGTGCTTGTGGAGTTTGAGATGAGACTTCTGTTGCTTCAGCTTCTACTTACTAACAGAGCAAAAGAGTAGCTTACAGAGAAGATCTTTACATACTGCCTTTCTGTGTCTGCCCCTCTGTTTCCATGCTGTGGAGTGCAGGAGGGAGAAGGACTCGACCAGAAGTTTGCTGAATGACAAACGCCTGGTTGCTGAGCAGAAGGAGCGCTACAGCCAGTACAGCGTGATTGTGGAGGAGATTCCTGTGCAGCAAGGAGAAGCTCAGCTCTACAAGGAGGACTATGAGGATGAGTATGATGACACTTACGATGGAAACCAAGTGGGGGCAAATGATGCCGACTCAGATGATGAGCTGATCAGTAGGAGGTAGGTGCTGGGGTTTCGGTGAATGGGAAGTTGATGGGAATCGCCACCAGGAGTTGTCTGGCTCGCATAAACCTTTTCAGCGCTGGTTTTGGGCTCTGTTTCTCAATGAGGACATGCATTCTTCAAACCACGGTTTTTTCTGCTGGTGTGCAAGGAGGGAGATTTGGGTCTCTCCTGTTGGTAGGGAGTGTTGCCACGGCATGCACCCGGGACATTCTCAGGCTTATGCCTTCTCTGTCTGCAGGACTCGGACATTGCCTCAACTAATCAACAAATTTAAGAGGGGAATTTGCCGTTGTGTTGAAACCTGCACTCAGCAGTGCTTCCACTTACAGAAAACTGTCCTGCAGCGGGGGCAAATGGGCTGTCTTGATCAGGATTGAGTGTAACTGAGCAATGTAAAATGGCTGGTTAGCAAAGGGAAACTTCAAAATTTGGAAAACTGTACAACCAGACTCTTTCTCCTTGCCAGTCTTCTCTGACATCTCAGAGTGCTGACACCTGGATTTCAGCCCTCCATGGACTGCACAGCACTCTCCACAGTAACTGACACCTCTAGGAAGCAAAGGGTTACTTTGGGATGGGGTTGTAGAATACTTATTTTAGAAGTAAGAGCTAGAGATAGAAAATGTGTTTTAAAAGCTGGTTTAACATTTCTGAAAGTGGTCTTTTAAATTCTGATGTATTATGAAGATGTCACCATTTCTAACCTCAACTCAAAATGCAGCTTTGGGGTACCTTTGTCCCTTTTGCATTTTTTTTTTATATCCCCCTTCCCAACTGTGGTGAGGCTTCAATTAAATCCTTTTTGTGGTTTGCCTGTAACAGGATGGC
>NW_009623844.1:23759-31117 GCF_000690535.1 Cariama cristata
CTGAAAACTAGATCTATAGGTTTGAAGTAACAAAGGCTTTTTTTCTGATTTTACATTTATTTCTTTGATAGTGGAATCATGGGTCTGAATTCCAATAGAATTTAAGCACATACACACATATACACACATATATATATATAAAAGAAGAGCTATAGGCGTGTGGTAAGTTCTGCCTCCACCCCCCTAGGCCCTTTGCCGCTCTGCGTGTTCACGGTGATTCATAAAGCTTGCTGGATTTCTCAAAAGTATTTCCCCCTATATGAAACTGGGGCACACTGCTGAAACTGGGGGTTCCGTGGATAACCACTGACCAGTCATAGAGGTTTTAGAGCACAGCACTTTCAGAGCATTAACGTTTCTGTCTGAGCTTGAGGTTTGAGGGTTTGTCTCTGTACAATAGATGCTCCCTGACTGGTGAGCTAAAGCCTAGCAAAGTATATTCCTCACCACTGCCTGTGGCTGTGCCTGGGTCCCCTTCTCCCAGAGGAAGCAGTTCTTTCCTTGGAGAAATTCCTTGTCAGGTTTCAGGTTTTTCCTGACCTGCTCCTTTTCTTAACTATTATTATTTTCAATAGTAACTTCATAGTGAACATTCCCCAGTGAAGAACATGTATGTGTTCATTAATTGCTCATACTAAATGTGTCATTGGCTACTGGGTCTCTTTTTTCTTTTTTTTTTTTCTTCAGAAAAAGAACCAAGTCCATGAAACTTGCAGATTCTCATTTTTTTTAAAGATATGCAAACCAAAGGATATGCTGTTCAGTGAAATGTTTGTGGCTGTACTGCCTTCATTGCTGACTGTTTGTGTCTTAATTTGCAGGCCGTTCACAATTCCTCAGGTCTTGAGACCTAAAGGACAGGAGGAAGGACAGGAGGAAGAGGATGAAGAGGAAGAGGAAGAGGAGGAAGCTGAAAAGGAAAGAACAAAGGTGACATTTCATTTGCGGTTGGAGTTGCATTAAGATTTACTGTGTCTTATCTGCTTCACCTGCAGAGTGATGTGGAGCAGATTTCCTCTTTCAGAGAATGAATCTTTTAACGGTGCGTGGAGACTGAGCTGCTTTTCAGAGTGGCTTCTTCTGCGGTCTGCTGGACTGTGAAATGTCCCCTGAGTGCAGCTACCCACTGCTTGCCCGGCTAACCATGCTGGAGCAATGACACTTACTCCGTGGAGAGGTTTAATCTCCTTTATTCCATAGACAGACAATGCCAGCAGAACACTTTAAGGGTCACTAATGCTCTGTTGTCATGGATATACTGGAAATAGTGATGTTGATGGTGTTGCTGGCAGAGGTAGGATGTGGGAAGAAGGCTCAGTCAGGTTTTCTGCCAGGTTTTGTGTTTAGAGTCACTGACACCAATCCTGCTGGCTCAGCCAGAAGAGATAAAGAACAATGAATTGACTGTGATCCATGGTCCAACAGAGTCACCTCCTGCTCCCGCCTTTTGCACAATGCTGATGAGTTCACTGACGCCTTTCCTTCTTTCCCATGGTAGGACCATTTTGTGCAGGACCCAGCCATACTGCGGGAGAGGGCTGAAGCCAGGCGGCTGGCTTACCTTGCGAGGAAGGGGTAAGTAAACATTTCCCTCTGTGGGGTGGAACTGGCTCTGCAGTTAGCAGGTGTTTTGCTGCTGACTGGAATTGTTGAGGGTATACCTGTTCCTTAACACTCCTTTACGTCAGGGTCACTGCCACAGTGATGTTAACTTCCTCGCCCAGCTTTTACTTGGCTGCTGGTTGTTCTGTCCCATCAAATGGGTAGGCATGTCCCTTTATCATAAGCAGCAGAACACTGTGCAAGATAGGATCTTGGAGAGCACAGCTTCCCAGAACCTGAACAGCTCCCACAGAGATTTCAGGATCATTTAATAGTTGGTTTTAGCTGACGGACTCAGCGTGTAGAAGGATGCAGTCATTGTGGCCAATGCTGATACTCAGCTATTGCAGAAGCCATGCAGAGCTGGAGTTAGCCGAGGCTCCAGGTCTGACAGCTGAACTCCTCACACCCAGTTGTTTCTTGGGATCAGTATATTTTGTCCCCCAAGTGTGCAGTGTGCTTTTTGTGATGGTCTTTTTCTGTGTACTGCAGGCACAAGCACGACAGCTCTGCTGTTGTTGGGAACGTGAAGGGCCACGGGCAGAACCGAGAAACAGTGCAGGAACGAAGGAAGAAGGAAGCAAACAAAAGTACAAGAGCTAACCATAATCGACGAGTCATGGCTGACAGAAAGCGGAATAAAGGCATGATTCCTTCCTGAAAGACGCTTAGCGCAGGTGTTGCATCATGCCCAGTCCTCTGCTTAGGAGGAGGCAGTCATGCTCCGTTCCCTCGACACTCCCTTTGCTCAGGGGACTGGATGTTGTGGTTCAATACCTGGCACTTCAGCTCATGCAGAATCGCACACCCTGTGGGAGGGCTGCCCGTTCATGGAAAGGAACTGCCCTCCAGACAGACCCTGGCTGCTCTTCAGTTTATAGAGAGACATGTGTACGACGGTGGGCTGCACCGCGATGCATTGGACAGGCTGCACCAGCCATTCGTTTCCTTTTGTACTATTTATAATTCTGAGAATTTTATTTTTCATACTGGCTCCTTGCACCCTCTCCACAACTCAAGCGGGCTTCCAGGCCATGCAGTGGGCAGCTCCGAGAGCAGGGCTTCCCTGGAACAGCCCTCACAGCTTTCTGCTCCACTGAAATGCCTTATCCTGAAGTACAACTGGAAGGTTGATAGGAAAATGCTCAGGCTATTCCGATTGCCAACACACACACAGGAGTTCAGGTGAATAAGACCTTATCATAAACTTCTGTCCCTTGAATGAGACGTGTGAAAACAGAACGTGCAAATAAATGATTTACATCTTTTAGTTGGTGTTTTAGGCTCGTATGAACCGTATTGATCTTTAACTTGGAGGAACCTCAACAAGCCTTTTAACGTGCTGTATCTGCAGGCAGTGAAAGTCACTTGCTGTTTTGTGTTGGTGTAGTGTAATGAGATCTAGCCACAGCCACTGAGACTAAAGATACTTGAAAATCAGGATCAAGGCATCCTAAGCAGGATGACAGTACTATGGAAATCGGAGTTGAAGGCAGCAGGGTCAGAGTCCCTGGGGAGCTGCCTCTTCAATAACTGCTTGTCACACTCTGTGAAGCAGAACTGCCCTGATCATCATGTTTGCTGTTGGGAAGACTGGGAGCTAATAGTAGACAGCAGTTTGTAGTTCCTGAAAGGACTTCTCCTGAGGGCTGCCTTTCATTTTGGAGTTGTTCCCTGGGCAGGGAGACACTCAAATTACCGAGTTTACTTTGTAACCTGTAAGGTGCACAAATGCCATGGCAATGGCTGCTACACTGTTCCTAGGTGAGCCTGGAGTACCTGCCAGCAGCTGGTGATAAAACTGTTCCAGTGCTGCTGTTAGGGAGCATTAGCACGTTTTTGGATTACGGACCCCATCATGGAGATGAACTTCCAGGTAAACAATTAGGCTTTGCTTGGTTAATCTGCTCCGAGTGCCATCTGCCCACCACCACCCTCTGTGTTTTTTCTAGTACCGCAAAGGTGCCTGTAGCTGTCATCCACACGCTGAGAAAGTTAGCAGTGGGTTATGTAGCGTTGGAGCTCCTGTTCAGGGTAAACCTAGTGCTGCCTTCCCACTTCGAACACTGCAGAAGGAGCGCGTTGGTAATAAGCTCTGTAGGCACGTACGTTGCTGCCTAGTTTTACGCAGAGGGCGGGGACTACGGGGCTGTATGGTTAGTGCTGCTGCCAAACGCTGTTGTGCTTGGGCTCTTTTCAGAAAGTGTAGAAATGGCTGTCACTGTTATGCAAAGAAGATGATGAAGTCCCGAGTCCTTTGAGGACAAGATTTTTCTTTGCATATCAGTACTGCCCAAACCCCCTAATGACAAGGCATTGGGAAAAGGGAATTGCATTTACCAACTTCCCCAAATCTACTGTCAAGGGAAATCACCTGTGAGGATAACTAACACTCTGCTCTTCTTTAGCTACTGTTCTCTGGACTAATAGCTTCATTTACTCTCTGCCAGCCTGCTACAATGCTGTCTCCCCCTTCCTAATACTGTATTCATCCTTAGTTCTTGCTTCTAAGAAGCTGCAAATCTCTATCGCCTGCTCAGCATAGCGTGAAGCTATCAGCACTGCAGACAGAGCTGGTAGTAAAGCAGGCGGTCTTACGCTGTATGAGATTATCCTAAGAAAGCTTAAACCATTCCTCTTAAGCACCTCTATAAAAGCACATCTGGGCCTGTGAAAGCTGTAGTTGTGTTTTGCTCAAAAAACACAAGCACAATGTTTTTTTAAGTCCTCTTTGTGTTCTTTGAGTAAAAAAAATAAAAGCTCCTGATACCTATTTGCAAACCCAATAAAGCTCCTTTGATTAGCTATGGCTCTAATTTGCTCTACCTCGTCCATTGCTACAATTCCTCCTTACTAGTGAAAATATAGTGAGGAGGGAGAGATGTGGCTTCTGGGCTGGTGCAGTGGGAAAGGGGGAAGAGCAGGAGTCACTCAGCCAGATCTTCCTACAGCCACCCGAGAGCCCAGAGTAATTAACGGACTCATTACCCCAAACTACCTGAACAGCTCTTCCCCAGGAAGAAAGAAGTGTTTGAAATGGCCACCGAGAGTAACAGGGGTGAAGCTGCTGAGGGAATTACTCCTTCCCCTCTGGCAGCTGCTGGAGCTCCTTGCTTGCAGAGGCGATTCCCCTTTGAGCAGACAGGATGGAGACAGGCTTGTAGTGTACTACACAAGCCTGGCAAAACAGTTCTGCCCCTCAAGAGCCAAAAGGCACGGGAATAGCTAGGAAAGAGATGTACATGCCATTTCAGTAGGTTTTGGACAAGCTAGAAGTCACGCGCCATCCCAGCTCTCAGCCCAGCAGACTGATGGGCACACCCCAGCACTCCAAGGCACAAAGGGCCACTGGCGAGGCAGATTTCTCACTGGTTAGGGCAGGGGCAGGAGCAGCATCTGCTGCGGCTGTGAAAGGATGACAGGAACTGGCCCAAAATTCATCAAAGATGTAAATGACTTACAAAAGAGCACATAAATGATTTTCAGTCACTTTTCTGTGGACAAGACCAGGAGAAAGCACACAGCTCCTTACCCCTTTCTTAAAGTTCTCTCATCAGGCAGAAGCCAAGGGTAGCAGCAGCAGACCACAGCTGTATAAGCGCTCTCAAGTCTTTCAAACCATTTTTAGGATGTTGTGGTTTCTTACAGTGTCTTGAAACTAAGGTGTAGGGCCATATTTAAGTATTCTCCATCTCCTAGATCAGGAGAAGTTACAAGCAGGCCAAGGTATAAGTCAGGTGAACACACAGGCATGAGACATGGACCAAGAATTTTTTATTTTAATACAGTAAGCTTGAATACACAGCAGCAGAACTCCTTGAGTCCATCTTGGTTCACATCATATCAGTAGGTGGCTGATATAATCTGGCTCGGAGTTGTTCAATCAGGAATCCATTTCCATTTTGATACAACCAGTTTCAGCAGGCGGAATTTTTAGCCACCCCAGACTGGATGATGCTGCTGCTCAGCATTTCAATCTTCACTTCTCTCATACTTGTGCTTGATATGTTTCCACAGTTTCTGTATGAAAAACAAGCAAACAAAAAACCCAAAGAGTAATCTTGGCCAGCTTTTCAGTGGTCCTGGGATAAAATTTCACTTTAAAATGCAAGTTATCATGAAACCTACATCTGTAACAGGCAAGAATGGAAAGAAGAGTTGGTATGAAAAACGATCCACAAGTACCACCAGGGTATACGGCAGCATGGGTCCCGTCATCCTGCACTTCCCTGCTATGCGGGGGCACACCCAGCTCCACAACAGCAACCGTCCCACACAAAGGTTTCGGGAGGAGCAGCCAGACGGCAGCTGAGAAACCATGAACCCACTCTGGGGGCACAAAGCTGCTTTCTGCTGTGGAACAGACCTGGTAGGACAGTTTGTCCTCCTACCTTCCTACCCTTCTTTCAGGGCTTAGTGAGAACAGCACCTGCTGATGCTGCCCTGCCTCAGCTCCCCACACTCCTCCTGCCTGTGGAGGAGGTGGCGGACAGAGCCCTGGGCCTGGGTCTGCGGGACAGCGAAGGCACTCAGGGGGCTCCACGGCTTTTAGACTAGACAGGGAGGAAGCTGCAGACATCCCGCTTCTCCTGTTCTCCTACTCTGCAAGCCAGAGAGTATGAGAGTATTCCAGTCACATTGCCTCAGCTTCCCGCTCAGACTGGAGAGGGCATTTCTGCTCCCGGAGATACAGGATGCACAAAAGAATCCTATTCCAGGCACTGAAATCTGCTGGCACAATTGGGACTGAGGGAAGCGCTGTGCAAGGGCGAGTCTACGTGTTTATTGTAGACAATGCTTTAGTTTTCAAAAAAAGTTAACTTCCTCAATAATTTCATTTTCCAACCCTGCTTGTGAAAACTTTAGCATACAGAAAATTAATGCTACAATTAAAAAAAGGAGTTGAGTGCAAAGCTGAAGTTCAGATGTGATTTTGTCAGCTTTTAACAAATGACTGTTGCTAAAAAGGAGGAGACGGGGACCCTGGTCTTGTTCTTTACTGTATTTCCTCAGCTCGCCCAACCCCTGGTGAGTTACTTCAAGGCAGTGAAGATGTTGCTTTGCATAGTATCGGTTTTCAGATGGTTTCATGACCTGGTTTGGGAGGCCAAAGAGCATACATCGCGCTGTCAGGGAAGGCACAAGGCAGCTCTTTTCAGCATCAGAGCCGTTAAGATGACCTGGCTATCCTGGGGAACTGCGCCCTGGGTGCTCCAAGAGACCTGAGGCACATCAGCACTGCAGGACAGGGAAGAGACCACTGTCCTGCAGATGGAAACGTGCAACACACTGAGATTTTTTTTGTACTTGACACAAGATGGAAATACCAGCATCTCCTGCCTTTTCTTAGGGCAGGCACACTGCATCACCTCATCCTGTCCAGGAAGCCGTTACATGTCCTGTCCGTGTGACTCAGTGTCCAGGCAGTTATCCCACCACAGCTCTACTCTGAAACATAAGGACAAATTGACCCATCTCATCTAAAGTTCACACCCAGGACATCAGACTCCGCCGTCCTGTACAGTGAAAAAAACCGACGGCCCTCCACCTCCCCCAGCCGTTATCCCCTCCCTCTGCTAAGGGCAGATCATGAAAGAAGAACTACTGAGTGTGAAGCAAGCTCAATCCATTTTATCCTTCCTGCGTCCCACCGTCTTTGATACCTTTTCCCCAGCGGCTCCGCGGCCAGAGAAGCCCAAGAACACACCGAAGCCCTGACTACCAAGTGCCACGACACCAGCAAAACCTCGACGGAC
>NW_009623845.1:0-24632 GCF_000690535.1 Cariama cristata
ACCGGCTCCATGTACGACGACCTGGTGCAAGTTATTGAAGGGGCATCCAAGATCCTGGAAACGTCCTTAAAAAGACCCAAGAGACCTCTTTACAACTTCGCCTTGGTGCCTTTCCACGATCCAGGTAGGGATTTCTCTCTGGAGGGTCCGGGCGGGGGCGCGGGGGCTCCGCCGCCGTCTCCTGAGGCACGAAGGGCGGCACCCGCCGAGGTGGGCTCGGGGCGGGAAGGAAAGCCAGGGAACCCGAGAAGGGGAGCCGAGGAGGTCCTGCTCAGGGCTGGCTTTTCTAAAAGGGTGACTTTCCTGCTCTTCCAGGGGACTGGAGCACAAGTATTTCTGTCACATCTTCGCCGTGCTTGCCACACGAGTCTCTCCGCTGTGGTAACTTGCCAGGAGCGAGTAACGCTTTCTGAACCCGCGCCCTGTCTCTGTGCAGACAAATAACAGCAGACCTCCCAAAAGCCTTCAGGATGAAGTGGACTCTTAAGTGCGGTGTAGGCACCAAAGGGTAGTGGTAGATCACAAAAGGTAGATCACAAAAGGTAGTTCAGTTACCCCTCTTAATAATTCTAATACCAGCTGAAGCGGCTTCAGGGACCTTCTCTCCTAGTAGAGAACACAAATACAAGTAACGAAGCTACCAAGTTTTTTTTCAATGCCCTTCCGTGGGAATACACTTACGAACATACGTAATACAATTGCACTTTTCTTCCAGTCTTATTGTCCCATGTTTACATTCAGAAAATTGCACTGAAATGATCCAGAAGCTTTACGTGGTGTGTTTCTTTGGTTTGGGTTCTTACTTTCTTTCCCTCGTTTTACCTTTCTTTCTTTCTGCTCTGCATCCTGCGTTCCCCTCTTTCAGCATCTGTTTTCTATTCCCTTCCTATCCCTTTTCTCTGGCTTTCTTCCGCTTTCCTTGTCAAATACCTTCTGGTGACTTGAAGAGGAAATAGAAACAGGATGCCCCAGGCTGGTGATGTGTGCTATACTATGTAGTAAAACCTCCTTTTTTTGGAGAGAAAAAAAAAAATAAAGAGCAGGGAAAGGCCCTTGAAAATTACCTTTCTGGTTCTAGTTTCCATGGAATATCTCAGAATATAATATTCCAGAAGTCAAGAGTTAAGAGAACTTAAGAGTTCAGTTTTTGCAGGGATGTCATTAAATGAAAACAGACCCCCCTTCTATTTCCACCCAGTCAGAGATACTTCTGCTTAGAAGATATGTGTTTGCTATTGTTATAAATACCTTAAACCAAATGCTTGGAAAGTTAGAAAAACTTGTCTTTACAAATGTTGCTATTTTTTTAATCTGTAAGCTTGTACAGATTCTCTCTTTTTTTTTTTTTTTTTTTCCCTTGTCCCTCAGTCCATCATTCTGGTATCGGAGAGTCCTGTCACAAAAGGGTCTGTTTACATACCTTACTGTTTTCACCTTTGGTGTCACTTTGTGGTGGTCCCCCCCCCCCCTTTACCTTTTTGCTATTTTATGGAAGAAATGTATATAGGACTTAAAAAGCATTGTGCCACAGAAGTAAGCAAGAAGGAGAAGATTTTGGTCAAGCATAGAGCCTAGAACTCTTTTATGTTTTTTTTGGAAAATCAAGCTGATGGTTCTCCTTGAATGAGACAGAAAATCAACACGATGGGTTGGGAGTGTTTTGGCTTTATTTTCTCTCCATAATCACACTTTATACATCTTCCCTTTCTGCTCACCAAAGTGATTCACTATAAGAATTGATAGTTCTCTTTTTCAGAGGGCTTGGGTATCTATACCAACCATGAGAGCAAGAGAATGATCTTGCATGGTGCACTCTTCATTCGCAGGTTTGTGTGGATAGTCCTTTGTTCTTGTGCGTCCTTGGTAGAAAGAAGTTGCAGCTGTTGTACCACGGGTAGTTCCAATGCTTAGCTTTCATCACAGGCCATTTTCAAATCCTTTGTTTCAACAGCTACTTTTTTCTGTCTCATCCCACGTGTTTTCTCTCCTCATTCAATTTTTCTTCTGCCCATTTTTCTCCTTTTCATTCCTGTTCTCCCATCTCCCTGACCCCCTTGCTTCTGCTGGTTCTCCAGGATCTTTGCTTCTGTTACAGATTGATTCTTTTGCTCATGCTTTGCTATACCACCCCCTTCTTGCTCTGTGTGTACCTTACTAGCAACAAATCCACTGCAACCTTCCTCTGCTTGATTCACATTTTTTCCTCCTCACAGACTTCTTGCTTCCTTGCCTCCTCCCTTGTTCCCTCTCTTGCCACAGGAGATACCATTCCTTGGGAAATGTTAGATTTCATTCAGTAGAGTGACTGAAACTTAAACCTGGAGAGAGCTGACCTCTACAGCAAAGAACTGCAGGCAAACATATATTGGTGTATCCTGTTAACATGTCTCTACATGGAAGTCCAACTTCCCTGTGCAGCCAGAGGGGGCCTTACTTCTTAGCATGATGGATAACTTGTGAGATCATAAAGCTATTTGAAAATGGAGAATGTATAATTTTAAACTTCATTTAGTCTTAGTTTCTGAAAACTATTTCTCTGCCCTTCTTAGAGTTAGAAGGACACACCACAGTCCAGTGTTTTGAATTTTATGGATGTAGCAGTTCAGATGGCTGGTAGCCTGGGATCTTACATCTGATGATGACCAAACCTATGCACTTAAAAATGCAAGAAATACTGTTGTGACCAGTTCTTCAATGTCTTTTTTGAATCTATAGAGAAGTAACTTTTCTCAAAATCTAATTAAAAATGTTGCTTGGCTTGTATTTCGCAGTGTCCAATTCATTTACCTAGTGCTCAGCTAAATTGGTGAGCGTGAGATTCCCCTGCCTCTGCCCCAGTTATCTGGTTATTTACTTAACTGATAATTTTTCTTTAAAAAGAGTTTTATATGTAGCTGTGCGAGAGACAAATTTTCTTGACCTTTTTGTGAAGTACTGTAGTCTGTGAGGCAAATGGGACTCTACAGAGAGTGCAACATATACTTGGACCTCAGATCCAAGGAGCTTCTCTTTGTGTAAAGCTGTCCTGATCCAGATACACTCTTTAGTGATAATTACAATTTAAAGTTGGTGTGGATTTGGCTTTTAACTTCATTGTTTTCCTAATTGATGTTGCACAGTGTATGCTGAGCAGTGCCTCAGTCATTCCCTTTGCAGTACTGCTCGATTCCCACCGAGCAGTGAAACAGCTCAAGTGGTTTTAAGCACCCTAAAGAAAGAGTTGTTGACAAGGACAGTGTATTCAACAAAACCATACAAGAATCTGCCTTGGAAGGGTACTTGCCATTACAGAAGGTACAGCTGGATTAGAAATAACTTGAGTTATTAAAAAATCCTATATTCTACCGGACTACTTTGTTACTAAAGTGCTGCATATTAATGCTGCATTGTGGTATGCCAGCATATTGTGGTCATTGATGGTAGATTTAAATGTAGCCTTATGACTATTGCAATGGTATTTTGCCTAGACTGTGGTATTTTGGTAAAACAGTAATAATTAACAAGTATATTTTTTTAGTATCAAACGAGGTTTTTGGTATAGAATTATGGCCTACGGGAGAAATTTGTAATGGATTTCACATTGATACTGCTGTACCATCTGGTGGTATGCTGAGACCTCCATTTTGAAAAAGCTTTTTGTTTTGGATTCCGCTTCATGTGTAAGCATGTGCAATGCTTACAAGATTTTTTTGTATTCTGTTCTTTCAATGCCTAAAAGTGATCAGAGAAATTTTGTAGAGAGCAAAAAAGGCTGTTGACAAAGAAATCTCTTGCCAGACTTGTGTTCAAGGGAAAAACTGGGAGCGGGGGTGAGTGGGGAAGTCCCAAATTAAGAAGAGTTGGCACAGGAAAATTTTGAGTTGGAGCTAAAACTTAAGATCAGCAAACGCTTTTGCAGTTGCGTGTTGTGGGTCCTCATCTCCTACTAACCCCCATTGTGTCCTGTGGAAAAGAGATTGGACTCGGAATGTCTTTATTGAACATCTGTGGCCAGCTTTTCTATTTTTTCTTTATGCCATTAAGGAATTTTGGAATGGAGACTAAGCCTAAGAGGAGACATTCATCCCTAGTATTTTTCTATAAAGCTAATGGAATTATACCAGTAATAACTCTAACTCTGCATGATTTAATCAAGCATTCATGTAGTGTGAATGACTATTTTCATGAACCAAACTCCAGTAATTAATTTTAATAACAAGAAAAATGAAGGGAATATATAACCTCTGGACTTCCTAGTGCATGGGATGATGTTTACCTGTTAATACTCTGCATGTCTACAGATCTCTGGTAGAGCATGTCCTAACCCTTTGTCTTAGAAATCAGATAGGAAACATGTTGCCTATGTGAGAAAAGGGGAAATGTTAACGCTGCTTTGTTCAGATGGGAAAATAGTATTGAACTTAAGTCATCTACCTAGGGTCACATAGTAAATGTGTAGGAGAACTAGAAATACAGTGTATATATATATATATTTTTTTTTTTTTCCCCTTGATCCCACTCTTTTTCTTTTTTGGAGAGTAAAGCTCTGATTATATCATGGGGTAAAGGCACATAATTGTGTTTAACTTTATAACCTGGAGTCTCCTGTATTTAACAGACTTGCAATGCTATATCCATAACAATGGTTAAGCTGCTGAGCCACATGCTAGCTTGGAACAAGTTCAAAAGGTCATGTGAAAGGTCCGAGAACTTTGTTTTTTGCAGGTTTGATAGTTCTTTTTTTTTTCTTTTAGAAGTTATAATGAAAAAGATATAATGATTTTTCCAGAGGAGGAACATAAGAAATTTAAAATTAGATTATTAATGGAATTAAAATGTTTCAGACTTCCTGATATAAAAAGTATTGTGGTTATACAAATGGATAATAAAAGGAGATGGAAAGCTGTGTGCAGAAATGGAGAAATATAAGCTTTCCTGTATGTGTTAACTTCTACCTTGAAAAAGACACTTGTGAGTGATGAAGAATAAATTGTCCTCTGAGTGCAGCAATAAAACTTCCACCCCTGCTCAGCTGAAATTTTTTTTGCTTTTATTTCAACTGCAGTGGCTGCATGGCCAGCCTTCCTGATATAAGCCACTACTTTGTTGTTTCTGTATCTACAGGTAAACAGGATCGCTGCCTCTTCACTGCCCGGCAGGTTTCTTCCATCAGACTCTTCTGATGGCTTTTCTCCAATGTGTTGCCCTGCACTTGGCCTTTTGCATTCTTCTGCCACTTGAGGTCTTTGGCTTTACTCTCAGATTTATGAGTGTCTATTAAACTTTACAGGCAAAGGCTGAATGTATATAAATCAGTTGTCCGAAGTCTTTCTCATTTGTGAGAAGTTGAATGGTCCTTCTGGTACAGCCTGAAGGAGATCATTGTCTTCAGGATTCCTTCTGCTACCTTTGGGTGGGGGAAGAAATGCTTCCAGACTTGGTATTCCTATTCTTTAGTAAAACTAACATGACTGTGGAGAAACTGTATGGCAGTCATTTTCAAAGGAGGGAGGACAAGTGAAGGGAAATGCGGTATTTTGTACTGAGAGTATTGGAGTTTTCCAGCACCGGAGAAGTGGCATCTGTCCGAGGGATGGGGGCAGCATGAGAAAAGTCTGGGAGCTGCCGCGGTGTGCTCTTCCTTTGCAGTTCTCATCCTGGGGGTCATGGAGACTTGCTGGTGTCAGTGCATTTGTGAGTATATAATAGCATTTATTTCGACTTGATCCATTCAAAACCATGCTGTGGTGTGCTCTAAACTTCCTTAGTACTTTGGTGGGTGACATTCAGCGCTGTGTAGGTGTAATACAGTGGGTTTTAATTGCGTCTTGAGTACACTGTGGTGGAACTAGAGGCGTTAGGGAAGAGGCTGGGGAGGGACATTGCCAGTGTTTTACAGTATTTCTTTTGCATGAGAGTCAGTGGGTTGCTCCTGTCTGCATGTGTCCTGGACAGACCTCAAGTCAATCTGTTGTATTCTGCAAACCACACAGTTGATGGAAATGGGAATTTCTCCCCATCAAGAACCGAGGACTTGGTGGATTCTGGGTAGGTCTGCTTGTCTTTGGGCAGGAGCTCTTCCTGTCCACATTTGCTGGGTCTCCTTACCTTCCTCAGCAGGTAAAACTGTTGGCAAGCTGTCTAATATTTGAACTAGACAAATTACTAGATTGGCAAGGAGGAATAAACTGCTTGCCAATTAAGTTCTCGTGGGCAAATGTTTTGTAAACCCTGGGTACCTATCAAAACCCCATAGTTTTTATGGGAAGGAAAGACAAGAGTTGCCCCAACTCTTTGGTAAGAGTGAGGTTAGAGGCAAAGAAAATTATTCTCTCCGCTTAATTCAAATAGTTGTCTTATTTTGAAGAGTTGAGTGGGTTTCGTATTATTCCCAAAATCCAAAGTGGGGAAAAAAAAAGTGCTAATTTAACGTGTCTGATCTCCCTGTTCTAGTGCAGTAGCTCTACTGATGCATCACAGAATATCAGGTTAAAGGTGTCACAGCTGATCTTTGACTGATGTTTTTTGGTGGCCTCAGGAAATTCTGAACACCCTATCTGGAAAAACTCAAGGTTGTGTAAGGTTTTGTTGAGGGGGTTGGCTTATTTTGGACTTCCTTAGCTGTAATAGTGACAGCAATAATGAGCGCACACCCAAGTTCTGAGTTCTTCTTTCACGTTTTGGGAGATGCAATGCAAATTTACAACTGTTCAGTGCTGTCTTGGTATGTCTGAAGACAAATGGTAACCAGAAGCGGGCATAATAACTGTTAAATCTGCTCTTTTGTGCTATAACTGTTGAAATGTTTCTATTACTTATTATTTCACCATTGACAGTTTCAGCAGGCAACACTCTTGTTTCCTTAAAGCTCAAATACTGCTTCTTTATTGTTGTTACTGCTATTAAGTTTTATTGTTACTGTCATCAGTTGAATGGCAGTCGCCAATATTATACAATAGTGAACAACTCTGAGTTGATAAAGTCTAAAGCACCTACAGATATTTTCCATCTCTGAGACTTCAGCGATAACCATAATGACCATATGTGAAATGAAAGTTTTGAAACCCTTACTGACGTCCTCAATGGAGACGTGGTGATATCTGTAAAATCAATTCTGTGTGACTTTAAATGGCTGTTTTCTTGTTTTTCTGGAAGGATTTATCTGGGGTCCTTCTAAAAGTAGCTGTTTATATAGATTACAGAAGACAGTATTGCCAGTGCCAGAAACTCCAAAATCTGTGAGACAGGCAAAATGTTGTGACATCACCCAAAAACCTACTAGAGCATCGCTTACAACTTATTTTTCTACTGTCTTAACTCTACCTGTCCAGCACTGAAGGTAGGTATGCACAATGGCAAATTTTCCCTCCAATTTTTGAATCTATTTTGCAAGGGCAAGGACTTTTATCCGTGTTTTCATTTGAAGACACAATGGAGACTGTCTTTTAGTTAAGGAAAAAAAGTGATAGTGCCTCAAATATATCACTCTTCTGCTTTGCATTATGAATTACTTTTCCTGTTACATTTGAAATTGTTGCCTACTGAACTTACACAGAAGCTACTTGTTAAATTTTGCTTTGCTATCCCCAGCTCCAAGTGGTGACAATTACGTGAAAAGCTCTGTAGCTCATTAGTAATGCATCCCGATGTTATTCTGTCCAATAATTATTACTGATGTCGTTTAGCAAATGAGGCTTGCTGTTCAGTAGTGTATGCCTGTTCTCTATAGCTTCTGGAGTTTACATAGAGGATACTGCAGCTCTTATGTCCCAAATAGCAGTCACTATTACAGTAGCATTGCTAACTCAACATTTACGTTTGCAACACTGTAGCAAATAATTGTACAGAGTTTTAAATTCATAGTTTTTAATGTGAGAGCTTTCTATCAATTGCCCTAGAATCTTTACATTACTGTTATCCTTCCACGCTCCTGAAAAACTCTTTCACTTCCCAGTGTAGCAGGTTTTCCTTCATATCACTTACTACGGTTGTATTTTCTGAAGACTAGTAGATAGCAAAGTGTTGACTTTGCTGGAGGATCACACACCTTGCTGAGAAGGGAAGGGTGCTGTGTAGGCGTAACTTCCACTCCAGACACAATTGTGTCTTTAGATCGCCTGCAGTGAAGTGAACCTGTTGAGAAGCTGCTCGTCACAGTTCCACACGGATGTCCCCAAGAAATGTGGGCATACATCACAAAATACACATGTAAAGAGCGGCAGAAATCCACACAGTGACAGTATGAAGCTCTGGTTGGTCTTTCAGCTGCTGCTGTTCTGCACAAAAAAGATTTGTCCCTGCCTTCCCATGAGAGGTTGCTGCCCCATTATTTCTGCTACTTTATAACTATTTGCCGATTGATTTCGAAGTAAATATCACACAATACTGAACCTGATTAGAAAGTGATCAAGCTGATGCCAGTTAAACTGAAAATCCAGTAAACCCTCGCCCCAGATAAAAAGTGGCTGTACAGTGTATTTCATCATGTCCTGAATTACCCAAGCAGTGAACATGGTTTAATCCCTCTGAAACCCGGTGTGGAAGGGGGATCTCTTGAAGCTGTATTCCCTGGCTGCCTGGGCAGCTGAGGGCTCTGCTTTCTTCTCCTTGTGAAGCAGGGAATGATAGTTACTCTCATCTAAGGTAGCAGTGGCTGATAACTGGGAGCAGTGGGGAGAGGGTAGGTACCAATAGTGTAAGAGCTGAATTCATAGTCTTCTGACTTTCCCCATTCTCCTTCCCCCTCTTCTTTTGAATTTATTTCTCTAAAGTTGCAGTACCTTGTGTTTCCATGCGGTCATGTATAGAAGCCAAGTTAATCCTCCTCATGGCAAGAATTGTTTAACAGTAGGCCACGTTGGACATATGTCTTGATGGGAGCTCTATCGTATGGGAGGAAAAGAGAAAATGTCGGTGATGTATGCATCTCCTGAATCAGTTCAAATGCCCACAGATCAGATTTCTAATGATTTGTAAAAAGCAGATATTTGATGCAGATCCTCCAGTGCTTTTAAGTTATAACTAAGCTGCCCCTCCCTGAGATTGATATATTCTGTCTCTCATCTGGAGAAAACAGTTATTTTTCTGAGAATGCACAGTAATGGAATGAATAAGGAGGCATAAATATTGTATACATTTTTATCTCACTTTAACTGAGGCAATCGTGTGCATTGTAAGATGAATTGTCATCGAAATATATAGAGAGAAGTTGACGAGGAGGCTAACCGGAGAATATTTGCCTCTTGAAATGCCAGCCTTTTTAATGCTCTTTTAAGGTGACAATGCTAGAAGAGAACTATGAAAAATGATGCCTTCTGTGGTGGGGAATTAATAGCGAATGCCTTTACTGAAGAGAGGAGCTTGAGTTCTCAGAGGAGAATGAAAGACAAAAAAACCGAGGAACTGGAAAAAGCGCTCTGCGATCCGTAACCCTTGCTCCATGTGCTGCACTACCGCCCAGCAGTACCAGCTGGCTCTGGATCAGGCACGAGGACACGCTCGCGTGCCTTTGGAGAACTCTGTATCGTGTGATACAGAGCTGGGCCGCGGCTTAACTGCAGGAGGGTAAAAATATTTGCACTGTATAGGGTGGCATGGAGTGTTGGGACTCCATTTGCTGGCAGAAATCGTGCTTGAACTTTTCTTAACCACCGGTGAGCAAAATGAGTTTATATTGGGTCGGTGTTTTGTTATGTGTCTGTGACATTCTTCATCCTGCTGTACTGACCTGTTAGGAAGCTCAGAGCTATTTCCATTATGCTGTGTGGACTTGAGGTCTGTGTCTATGCCCTCTTCTTCCAACTTGTGCTTTATACTTTTTGTGGGTGTATATGAGGCTGCTTGGAATTTATACTAGAGTGGATTCAATTCAGTCAGTTGAGGATCTGGATAAGCTGGATTAAGGAGTATGGAAAAGGAGCAGACATTTCATTTAGGTAATGGATTTTGAATGTGGCCTAAAGAATGACAGGGGGAACCCTTTAGATGGAGAAAGCCCTCAGATGCCAGTTGGTATATATTTTCCAATCAGTGATTTGATTTCTGGCATATACTGCGGGCTTTGGTTTTGAAGGAGACGCATACATCAGAGAAAATATTGATAACATATGTTTTTCAGTTTGCAAATGGCAAAACAATTTCTTGGTTGAAAGAGACTGATGGTGTTACTTGATCTGCTCACCATGCCTTGATAATCAACAGTTTTGTTAGAAGAAATAGGATGGATTTAATGAAATGTGCTCTGGGCTGGCTGCTTCATGTGCTTTCTTTACTACTGCCAGGGAGAGTTTTGTGTTTTGGTGTGTGGTTTTGTTTTTTTTTTAATCCCTCAATTACATTCTTGACTATAATTCATTTTTTTGTAACTATTTCTAGTGTTTAGGATTTCCTGTTTTAGGTGTGTTGCTCTCAGATCTCATCTCTGAGATCCTTCAGTCATGCCGATTGTGAATTCCTGCTATGTGGTGGTGGATGGGTGAACTCTGGGTCCAAGATTTGCATTTTGTATAGGGATAGTTCACAATGTTATATTTTTGAGTGGGATCAGAGTGGTTTAGGTTACGCATGTACCCTTGTGGTCTGTGGTTAAACTTCTCTTGTTGCCTTGTGAAGAACACGTGCAACCTGTTCTTTGGTAACTGCAGATGGGAGCTGAGCTTTGCCCTGGTTTTGCTGGAGGAGAAGCACGATTTCATGTTCCTGAAGCACTCGAGGGGGCTCATGTTATGTCAAGATACATGAAGCCATGATACTGAGGACAGGATTCATCCCATTTCACTTTAGGCACTTAACTGAAGAACCTCAACTTAGAGACTTGATGCCCAAAGGCTCTTTCTGTAATTCACAAAAAGAAACTGGCACCCTTATGGAGCAATTAATCACGTGTGAATTTTAAAATACTCTTTGGAGGTCTCATTTGGTTTCACTGGTTGCAGAGGGAGCAAAGGTTAGTTCAGTTGAAGCCCTGAATTAAGGAGCTATGAAGTCAAGTGAGAAGCTTTCTGATTTTTTTTTTTCTTTTAGTTTTTTTCCCCTGCTCTGGGGCTGACAGTCCAAATAATAGTCCCTGAGATTTATTCTTATACTGTTTGTCATCCTACCATATGGATACTGAGTGCTCAGATGCTAGCTCACGTGGGGGAATAGGTCCTGATGTCCTCCCTGGTTCTGGTTTGACCCCAAACCTTCAGCCCTGCTGCAGAACTTCCCCTGGTAGGACCTTTGGAGCTAAAACTAAGTAATGCTCAGAGGCAGCTTGTGTGGGCAGTTCCAGCATAAACAGAGGGACTTCTGCAAGTCTGTTTTGTGGAGGGTGTTGGTGGATGCCTAATGATGTGGCTAATGAGAACGTCTCGCACCTCATTTGCCCTTACCGCAGGTTTTCAGCAGGGTTTGAACCTTGGGTGTTCAGCAGAGCCGGGTCTGTGTAAGCTGAAGGAGTAATACTGGCAGCTCTGAGGCTGATAAGCTCTGTGGGGATAAGCCGCAAACGGGGGCTGTGATGCACGTTGTTAATGTGTATTACAAATGTAAACAGGCTGAGTGTATTTATGAAGCTATGTTAACTTATTGTTCTGTATCCCATGTACTCTTCCATCTTTATTTTCTTTGGCATCCTTGGTACTCCTCTTCACAGAGACACTGTGTGCAGTTTTCCAGCTCTGCTCGAGTTGTAGCCCTTTTCCTTGCTTAGCCACAGATTTCAGTCTGCAAAACATTACTGGTAAAATATATGCGTATTTGAAAACGACATGTTCCCAGACACCAAGCCAACAAGCTGCATACATCACATGCAACGAAAGATAATTGAAAGTGTTGAATTTATTTTCAGTAATGTGTCCCTATTAGCAGTCTCATCTGTTCTCTCTGGAATAGTGACTTCCTTACCATATGCTCCCGGTGATACAACAGTTAGTGTGTGATACTAGGTACAATGAATCAACCATGTAAGTGCTCAGAGCAGTGAATAACATAACGGGACTCCCAAAAGAAACTTGGATGTTCGACCCTTGTGCACTTTAATAATTTTAAATGATTCTTTTGAGGTGCCTGCATGAGCTGGCTCTTATGGAAGACAGCTGGCCCCTTGCGGTGCAGAGCCTGTTGCAGAATTGCAGTTGAGAGGGAGTGAGCTTTATGTTTCAGTGTTTTCATGGGAGCTGTAATGATTCCTTCCTCTGCTGTTTTGTTTTTTTTTTTTTTTCCCCAGCCATAGGACTACAAAATATGAAGACAGCTTTAAAAGACAATTTCATGTAGCCTAATATACAGTAGAGCCAAATTCCCAATATCAACTTTATAACTGTAGGACAAATTACAACTAGCAGAGCTTGTTCTGCAATGAGATGTAACCAAAAGCAGAATGGGACCCCAGGTTTTCAGACTGGAAAAACCCCGCTGAAGTGGAGTGAGTGGGGGTGAGTTTGCATAATTAAATGAAAATGAAGGAATGTCTTCTGTTGCTATAGTCCCAGCAAAATGTCTGGTCTGTTTGCTCAGGATAGCAGCTCTAATCTGTGACTATAGGTTACTGCTGGATTCCTGCCATCTTGTTTAAATTAGATTCATAGCCTGGGGGGTGTGGGGGGGTGTAAGCAGGAAGCCATTGTAATTTTCATGCTTTGGACACCAGTGTATTTTCATGAACTGAAGTTAAGCGTCTCTGGGGATGCTGAATATCACTGAAACATTTCCTGAGTTCTCTTAAGCTGTACAATGGTATGTCCGAGTCTGTTTTCCAAAGGGCAGAGCTTTTTGTTTAGTTAGTGAGGTCTTAGTTAGTTCACTGAACTAGTATGCTTTTGCACTTATAATTTATTGAGGAACAGAAGAAGAGGAGGAAAGTCATGCAGGAAAAATGAAGTCCTCTGCCTTAGAACCGCTAGGAATACTGTGGTTTCTTTTATGCCCCCATATTAATTTATATTTCTATTTCCTAAAATCCTCAAGAGATGGTGACTTTACAGCTACTGTGTCAGAGCTAGTTTTTTAGGCTGTAAATAAGTGAAATGGTTAGGCAAGCACATGGTTTTAGGTAAAAGAGCAGTAGCTGGAGCACCCAGGTGGAGAGACTGATTCCTGCCAATCTTTGGGCAAATCACTTCGCATTGTGTCACTTCTTTTCCATTTTATGTTACTTAGCGTGTCCAGCACCAACACAATAGCAGCGTGGTTTTAACTAGAGATCTTTAGCAGCCCTGTGCACACACTAACTACTGTCTTTGACCAGAGTTTGAGTACCAGCAGCACTGCTAGCAAGTGGCACAGGCAAAGCCAAGCCCTGGTGTCGCCCCTGGCAGACCGCTGAAGCAAGACATGGTGTGCACTGGTTGGGATAAGATTTTGACTGGTTTCCTCCAGCATTTGGAGAACATAACATGGTGCTTAGGCAGTGGTGTGTGTCCAGGAGTGTTGCCTCCTGGTTTAACAACATATTACTTAAAAACCTATGTCTTGGTGTCTTATGGCATTCAGATGAGTGGATTTGTTGGTGTTTTGGGGTTTTGTTTGTTTTGTTTTGGTCATGTCTTCCTCTCTTAAATTTTACATAAGTTGAATCAAAGCACAGGGAATTTGTGTGACTTACTCCTGAGTTGTGGTCCTCTGTGTTAACCACAAACTCACAAATCACGTATTTGTCCCTGAAATGTTTACTCCTTGATTTCCTTTCTTTCCTAATCTATCAGACTCCCACGTCTTTTTATCTTCATCGTCTTTGCCTTCAGCCCATCTCTTCCTCAAGATTTCCATTGACCCTTTTCCCTCAGGTTCAACGTCCCTTCTCGGCACTCCCCTCCTTTTATCTCAAGATTTCTTGGCAGTCTGGAGTAGCTTTTGCATATACGGACTGGATCCTGGTGATGAAATGTGCTGCTGCTAAAGGCAACGTATTCTTGCTCTGAAAGGAGGGCTGTGTTAGCCACAAATAGGTTTGTGCAGGAGACAACGGAGAAATCTTTCCCTCGCTGCTTTCGGTACGGCTGATGTTTGCCTTAGCGTGAAGGAGGGGGGTGACAAGGACACATCATTCTCACCTTGCATGTTGGCCATGTGTACATTTCTAGAGTTTGTTTGGGATCTGAATTGGACCAAGGGACTCTGCTATTTTGTTCCTTGAAATTTTGCCTGAATCTGTGGACATTTTCTTAAAGGTGTAGCTGTATTGGACAAAAAAACCCTACTGCTCTGCACTGCTGTCAGCATCCCTCGTCTTTGAGGTGATGGCCTTTTCTGCTCCGCAGCCATGAGTGTTGCTTTGCAATTCCAGGTTCATTCCAAAACGGTCCAGGTTAGCGGAGGCTGCTGAAACTCTTTGAGCTCGCTAGCTTGGTTAGAAAGAGTGCGGATGAACCACTTTGCTGCTGAGCGGAGGAGGTGATGACTTGTGTTAGGACGGTTCTGGAGAGCAGGGCTGGCAGTTTGTTCGGCTGGCATAGCTGCGGTGGGAAGGGAATGAGTGTCCCTAGCGCTAATGAACTGAATTGAACTGGAAAGATTGAGTTACACAGGATCTGTGTGTGTGCAAATATAGACAGTCACTGTGAATGCTGACAATGAGAGGAAAAAAATGCATCTGCTTTTGTGTATCAGGCTTTGTTCTAAATATTACTGTTGTTGCTCATGCTTAGGATGTGAAAAGTGGAGATCATGTCATTACTGTAAAAACTCAGCCCTTTCCCCTCCCTTGAAAGTATAATTGAATAACATTCTGTTGCCTAAAGTGAACCACAGTATATGAAGATAACAATAATGCCTGTTGGCTAAATTGCATTTTTAAGAATTGGGCGATTTTATCACTTTCGAGCAAATCTTTTAAGCTCTTGGTGGTTCAGCGTAGCCACCTATACTGACGTGTACCCATTTTTTTTTTTTTCTTTTAGAGGGAACGCGCAGAAATAGTCCACAGTGTAGAGGTGTGTGGTAGCTTACGGAGATGGAGCTCTGGCTTGGCAAGTGGTATGAGAGGGTGAATTTGTTTCTGTAAAGGGCATGAGGGAAGCAACTTAAGAGATGTTGTTGCATGCCTACTTCATGGGGATGAGTCTTGTTTTGTAAAGAGCATGGTTTGAGATGAAAGACGCAAACAAGAAAAGCCCTAAAAATATGAAGCATGTTTTGAATTAACTCTTTAACTTGCATTAAGCTTGTTTAGAGGCAGATTTGAAATGCATAAAACCTTTCAAACTTCAGAAATTTTGGCTGTGGATATTTATGTGATGGCTCAAGCCCATCTCACCTTTTGTGTTGTAGCTACATAGCATGAAACAGTTTCTTAGTTACTTGCAATGAAATGTCCCATTGTGTAGATATAAAAGCCATTTTTTTTCGCTTTGGTATTCTGTCTCGCTGAACAGGTTTTGATCTCAGTTAACATGGAGTAAATCCAGAGTAATTCCATTACAGTCAGTGATGTTAGTTTGGATTTACACCAGTATAACTGAGGTCAGAGTCTGGCTTTGGTCATCTGCTTTCTTAATTTTCTAAATATTACATATTTCATCCTTTTGCATCTCATCTTCAGACCTTGCTGGCTCCTCCTACTTTCCCAAATTCCAAGAGTAACAATGTAGGTGAAATTTCCTTGATGAAAGATTGTTTAAGTAGGGTCTGTTTTTTATTAGCTCAGCTGGTTTTCATTTTTTCAGCACTGTTTGAAGTTTCATTGTACTCAGGGTAGGATCTGAATTCATCATGCTTTTCCTACTTGACCCCATTTTGTCAATTAGAAGTGTGGTGTTTTAAATTATAGGGTGCTCTCCGACGTTATCATTGAGTCAGAATTGTATGCCTTGGTGATATTTCAAAGCAGTTTTTAACTCCAAAGATCAGAAAAAGGAAAAAAGTTATGCCTTCGGGCATTACTGTTAATCAGCAACATAATGTGTTTGAAAGAGCTTAGTAAATGCGCAAGATGACTTTGGAGAATGAGATGAATTAAATTTTTCCTGGTTTTGTTTGTATTTCCTGATAGGACCCTAGCTTTGTAGATGTGTACTCTGAACTTTATTACAGAGTATTTTAATTTACCATGTGTGAGAGACATCTGGAATTTCATCTAGGTTATTCTTGTTAGTTTAATTGGGTTTATTATTAAGGTTAGATGTTGGGACAGCTTTATCTATGCTTATATAGTTTAGCTGGTACACTGGGGTCTTGGTTGACATAATCATACCAGAAATGAATCCATAACATTTGTATTAACATCTTTACAGTTTGACTTCTACTGTTACAGTGTCTCTGCCTTCATATGATGATAAATAATCCTGCCCAGAATATCCAGCTCTTACACTAGGGATAAAGAAAGGATAGGAGAAGGGAAATACCACCTCCTTCACAGTTTGGAGACCTTGGGCACAAACAAACTCTGTCTGTAGTTAAGCAAAACACTTAAGAATGTTTTTGTATATATTCTGTTGATTTTGATATGATTTTCACATATGCTTAAGTGTTTTTCTGGGTGAGGCCCTAAAGATTTGCCTCTGGCAACAAAGAGACTCTTTGGCAGAACTAGCGATTTAAACCTGAGCAATACAGTCTTAATCATTTGGATGCCATTTTGTACTGCAGAAACCTGAACGAGAGCTTCACAGAAAGATTGAATCACTATTCATGTCTGTACCTGAATCTCTCCTAAATTCCATGTAGTGACAGTCTTTACTATGACTATACCAACGGGCAGTTTGTAAGAACAGATGGTTCCTTGATCCTGCACAACTGACTTGTTTGAAGAGAGTTAGTTATGCACTTACAGTCTTCGGTCCTTGGCGTTTGTGCTCAAGAAAGTTAGCCTGACTATTAATGTATGTAGGAATTTCATGTTGGTTTGTGAAAGCCATTACGAACTGCCTATTTTTGTTGTGATTCCGAGCTTTCTTTTGGATGCAAGAAATAATGCGTAAATGAGAAGATCTGAGTAGCTGTTGCACAGCCATCAGCTCATATACCCCTGCTTGCTCTTTGGAAAAGACTGTGCTGTGGGCTGGACAACTGCTCTGGTTTCTCAGGCAGGCGGTGGTGGAAGCCTCATGGCTGGCATGAGAAAGTTCTTGAGATGATGTTCAAAACCAGAAAGAGGGTTGGTGGAGGCCACCTTCTGAAGAGACTGCCCTCAGAGAAAAGGAAGCTATTTCATTATCACGTGCTGTCCTGAGGCCCGAGACTTGCATGGGGGAGTGAAGTCCCACTGAAGAGGGTGGCATTCACAAGTATGTCTTCTTCAGATCTGCACTGCTTATGTTTAAAAGTGTCTGTGGTTAAGATGTTCCTCTTCTAGGGCTGCGCTCCCTTGATTTACGGCTGGGTTGTGGCTGGACAGTGTAACTAGCAAACCAGAGCTCCCATCACTAGCAGGCCTTTTGCTGGAAAAGTATGTTTGGAAGAATGTGTAAGTGGAGGTGAAATGGGCAGTTGAAGGTTCAGTGTTGAGTCACTGGGTAACTGGACTCTGAAGTCTTGCTGCCTATGAAGGACATTGGGCATAAGAGTCACACTTGAGGGTGTGCCAGAGAGACCTTACAGCGAGAGCACTCAGCAACCCACACCAGAACAAAGAGAATTGAATCTGTAAGGGCAAGATCAATCTATTCTAAGACTAGCTTCAGCTGGAAGCATACATTCTGTCTGAGAGATGTGTAACTAGTGCTTTTGTTCCTTAAAGAAAGAGGAATGACATGCATTGTGTGACAATTTGGGCCACTTAAGTTATTAATTCATACAGCCTATTGATAATTATTCTATTTCCTTTGTTTGTAATGGTGTAGAGTTTTTTGGATGAGTTATATTTTTTTAGCACTACTGGAGTCTTATCAAGCTCTCATAATTTTAAAAATTGTTCCGTATTATATGCTAAGCTGCTTTGCTCTGAAGAGGCTGGGGAGCCCTCACTTGCCAGCTCTGATATAACAGAAGTGGTAAACTTCTTGAGGGTGGACATTGACGCAGTAACATCTAGAACAAGTGCTGCTGTTCAGTAAGAGTCTTAAGCCTTAATGATGTTAGAAGGCTAGATGTACTGAGTCAGTCTGACAAAAGAATATCGGAGATGAGAAGCCCATGGAAAATGTAAAGAAACTAAAACCGTGCCCCTGACCATTCAATTCTTTGCTAGCACAAATAGGGTGGGAAGCTTTGATAACAGGGCAGCTGAAAACACCATCAACCGAGAGCAAACTTCAGGTGACGGTGTCAGCCTGTGAGCCCCTTTATTTCTACCCAACAACACTGGTGAGTAACCAAAGTCTTGGGTTGCACTAAAAGCACACTTCACTGTTCACGGGGTGCATCCTCAGTTAATGTACTTGGCTGCCAGCTGCAGCAACTAAGAAATTTGCACTCACCTCTCCCTTGTGTTGACTCGCAAGGGGAGTGGTTACCACTTAAAATAGCCCAGCATGAATTGTCAGAGTGTATTTGAAAGCACCTGCGTGCTCAGAGGGTGAGTGTTTTTCAGGGTCTGCATTGTGTCTGGAAGAAAACACGATTTTGATTGACCTATGTAAACAGTACAAGTCAGGTCGCAGCATTGATTTTTGGAGCTCGATGGCTTCATGGCCACAGATCCAAATTCTCCAAAGAATTTGTTCTCTGTGTTGTATAAACAGGCTGAACAATTTAGTGAAAACAAGAATCATGATAAATGCTTTCATTTTTAAAATGTAGTAATTCTTTAAGAGTAACTTTGATAATTATTTGGTGATTGATTATTTTATTTCCATGTGACAGTTCCCTGTTTTTTCCAGTAGTCAGCTGAGTCGTGTTGCACTAGGCCAACAGAAGGTGAAGTTGGGAAGTACAGGGATCAAGGCAAATGAGTTAGTCTAAGTTAATTTCTGTCTAAACAGAAATAGTGGTGGTATTTTGAACAAATTTTAAAAGATGCACAAACAGAAGACAAGGTTTCTGTGTAATACATTCCTGTTTAACCAATTTAAGGTATCCTCATGCAAAATGAAAAAGACTGTTTTGTTTGGGGTAAAAAAGTTAATGTTGTGTTCCCCGCCCCGCCTCCTCACATCTGCTTTTTGAATTAGCTTGGAGCACACTTGTATTTTTACACTAGTAAAACTCAGTGGAATTTTATAATCCACAGATAGTATTTAATGTTTCCTTTTCTTCCACTACTTCCTAAAAACTACTGAACACTCAAACCTGTATCAAGAGCAGAAATATTCTCATTATTTTCCTTTTTCTTCTTCCGAAGCCATGAAACACCTTTCCTATAGCCGTTAACCTCCTGTGCTGTTCGGGCAGCCCACCGCCCATTTGGGTACGTAACGTCCTGTTCCCTGCGGTCAGCGCCAGGGCACTGAGCCCTTGCAAAGGGGCGATAGCAATCTGCACAGAACGCGATTCTGCTCCTGCCGACGCTGCTAACCGCAGTCAATGGCACTGCGGTGTGTAGATAAGCGTGGGTAAATCTGCATGGATTAGTAGCAACCCAGTTAAGCTCTCATGAATCTTGCTGTAATGAGCTGCCGAGAATTATTGCTTGCGTAGAAGAGTTGGCAAAAAGGCAGTGTGTTTGGAAGCGAGCTGCCAGTGAAAAGGGAACAAATGCCGCTTCTGGGAGTCGTAGATGGCATCTCAGTACTACTGCAGGCCAAGTGGCAGGGCCACGGCCCTGTAACCTCGATGTCTCTGTGTTATTCTTGTGAGCTGTGCTTTGTGGCCTTAACGTTAGTTTCTTGTAAAACACTTCTGGTGGCTTAATTCTGAGTTGATCCTGAGCAGGATCCTTGGCTGCCTCCTTGAGTTGGTAGCTGCTTAGACAGGGAATGAGGACATTGCACCGTAGTACTGCTAGTGGTTAGCAAAAGCTCTTGTTTTACCTGCTCAGTGGGTGGGAAGGGGTAACAGCTATGGCTGAGAGTCTGTTTATTTTTCAGCTGTGGAGTCTGAAACATTGATAGCCTATTCACCTTTAATCCAGACAATTTATGAAATCCTTGTGTTTGTATCTTTTCTGTGGAGACACCAGCAACATCCTTCAGCTTAGTAGGACAACATCGTCTACTTTAAAACCTTCTCATAGCCAAGAGGTTTTAGGTAGAGTCTGAAGGATGATGAAGAAAGTGACTGATGAGCTTTTAGGATGCTGATTCCGGAGTGGAGTTAGCTCACACTGAGATAGTGACATGCTCTGCGTGCGTGGCCAAGCTGTTAGTGATGAAATCTCAGAGCTGCTGTTTCACAGCCGGAGAAGCAAGCTGAAATTGGTGCTTTCTGAACGAGTGCACGGCTCGCTTCCAGCTTTGGTTCTCTTCTAGTCTTTTCTCAACTGATTTTAAAAATTGTGTTGTTACAAGGTGTTTTGCTGGCTGGCTGAGATCTCAGTTTTAGACAAAAAATGACTGTCAGCAGAAATGATGCTTAGACATGAATTGGGGGATTGTTTGTGTACCATGGAGCTTACATAAGGTCAGTGAGTTTGCAGACTCTCTTTCCAAAGTGATAAGTAAACATGTCTGGCTTGCAGCCAAATCCTTAGCAGCACAGTCAGAATCGGAGACTTCTGTGCAACAGGATTTATGTAACAAGTATTCTCCGAGATGACTACTGTGGGGACAAGTTCTGGTTTTTGAGTCTTCCGCCAGATTAAAAGGATGAAGTAAGTGTAATGCTACAGAGGAGGGAGAACATTTTTGTTACTTCGCATGTGGTTGCTAAATGGCTCCTCCCAGCAGCCAGATGTATGAGGACTGCAGTGTGCCAGTTAGAATTGACCGTGCTGCTGCCACAGAGGCCTTTGTGTGCTGCTGTTCCACGGGGAGAGCTGGGAAGAGGCAGAAGCCACCCCATGTGGTTGCTGAATGGCTCCTCCCAGCAGCCAGATGTATGGGGACTGCAGTGTGCCAGTTAGGAGAATTGACTGTGCTGCTGCCACAGGGGCCTTTGTGTGCTGCTGTTCCAAGGGGAGAGCTGGGAAGAGGCAGAAGCCACGCTGCAAGGCATTTTCACCGGTTTGGACCGCAGAGGAGGAGGAGAGACGCAAGACCATTGTCACCACCAAGCTATTCTGACAGCCATGGAAAAACTACTCAGCCTGGCTGCGAGACTCCTTTCCTCTTACCTTGAGGTTGTGGTGGCCATTCGAGTTTCTCAGGCTTGGTTCCTTATACTTCTGCAATAAGTTTATCCCTTACTGAATGATTTCTGCTGCTTAAAGATGTTTTTGCTGGTGCCTTTTAGAAAATGACACAATTTCAAATGATACAGGCAAAAGTTAAAGGATGGGAGAGGGCTGCTTCCAGCTGACTCGCCAGTTACCAAAGTAAACAGTGCTCTAATAAAGGTTTTGAGAGGCTTATCTGGCCATGAAAAACTTGCTATGTCTTTCTTTTTTAAATTCACATTTAAATCCAAACCACTTTTTTTTTTTTAATAGAACTAAAATGTTTCAGTATCCTCTTCTGCCCAGATTGGCTCTGTCAGATAAGCAATTTTGCAGTCACGTTTTCGGCAGCTTTTTCCTATCGCTTTCTTGTGCGATAGAAACCTACAACAGGGCAGGTTGGAAGGGACCTCGAAAAATCATCTGGTCCAGCCTATCAAACAGAGCCTCACCAGGAGTAAAAAATGTGCCTGTTAAGTAGAAATAGAAAAGGAACTATTTACAAAGTCTTCACTGTTAAAATTAATCATAGTTGTTTTTTTTTTTTTTTTAAAGGACCAAAATGTTCACTTTAACCTGGTACAGCAGTAACTGACCTTCTTCTTAACATCTTGAAATAAGTGCTTGAATTTAAACTAATTGATGCCGCTTTATTCACAGTGGTATTAGAGGCACTGTTGAACCAGTCTTAGAGCCCTGAGGGTAATACTCACAACTGGATATTGCCAGGGTGAATAAGCAGCGCATACAGACAATGTTACCTGCTGTAAAATTCCACCTTCCGTCAGCTGCATATGGACTAGTTTTGTGAAGTGGTCGTGTATTTAGAATGATGCCTCAAGATCTGAATTTACAGCTATAATGGCTAGAAGGAAATGGTTTGAGTTTCTAATGGTTTTACACTGATAATCCCTTAGCAATTCATTTGCTAGCGTAACACTTGGAGGGGAGCTGGGTCCTGTTCTAATTGACATCAGTAAAAACGTTGTCATTGACTTAAAAAGAAAGCAGATGCATTTTTAATAGCAAAAAGAAAAAAAAAGAAAACTTGGTACAGAGTAAACTCATACACAGAATACTAGGAGTTTTGTACTGAATGTGACACAGCTTCTTTCTCCTAGCAGCTGGTCTCAGATTATTTTTGTTATGCTTGGAAATCTGTTCTCAAAGGATGGCAACTGGATACATCATAAAGCATTTTATAGTATTGAAACGAGGATGTTCATGCACATGTAGGTATATACGTGCATGCACTCATGTACACACACACACAAGATGTCATCTCGTAGAAGCTTGTTTTTATTCTCTTAGAATTTTCTAAAAGAATTTCTTTTCCTTCTTTGCGTAGAGACAAGTGGCCTGGTATGAAAACTGAGGAAAATTTGTTTAGCTGTGTTTTAATTATGTGAGTGTAGGTAGGTCTGTGGTTAGAATCTCGTTATCTTTTCTCTTTGTTTAGGGCCAATTGACTAATTATGTGGTTTGCTGATACATTTTGCTCTGAAAGTTATTTCACTTTTCAAGGATCGCATCTGGCATCTGAAGGAATTTTAGATCAGTCTTTACTGTTTTGTTTCTCTTATCCTCTGTGGAGGAAGAAACCCTAAAACTTAGTACACTGTGTCTGAGCTTTTTATCTAATGGTTGTGCTGTTCTGTTTTATCCCAGGTGATGTAACTCCCTCTTGTCAAAGAAAACCCATTTAAATATGACACACCGTATTCCATCTATGATTTAAAAAAAAACATCATCTTTTACCATGTGAAGGAATTACTGCAACGTGAGCCTGTTAAGGAAGAGCATAGGATTAATATGGTAACTTATTCTGGCAAGTCATTCTTTCCCTGGTCTCTTGACAGCTTTGAGCACCAACTGATTAGTGCTGTGGTCTCCATGAAGGAGCCATTCTCCTAACAAGCTTTAAGAAAACATTGACTCCTGGTTTATTAGTAACTGGGTAGTAATTACACACATTAAGTACTGTTCCTGACTTGGGATATTGCGATATGCTGCATAGCGTGAATGTAGGGTATTTCTCATCATCACGGGCTGAGCAGTTGTTGTCCTGCTCTCAGGATGCTCAAGTTGCTGTTGGTAACTCTGTTTGCTTATGCGGTCTGTTTTTATGTAGATGTGGGTGCTGAGTGCGTTAGTAATCCCATATCCTTCATGAAAGCAATGTGACTGCAGTTTCTCCAGGAAAGAGCCAGTTACTGTTTCAGTTTTGATTATGTCTCATGATCAAAAAGCTGACTTGGCTTGAGTAAGGTAGCCCTGTCCAAGGATCCTCCAAGTCTCTTTGAAGGAAGTAATCTGTGAAGATAATCTTCCAAGCAGCAGAAGCTTTTAATTAGACTGTGTAAGTGGATTCATCTATTCTGGAAAAAGAAAAGAAAAGAAGCTGTGATTTTTATTTTTTTTTTTCTGCTTTTTCTTTTTTTTTTTTTTTTGGCCAGTCAGCCTGTGGACCCCTCCTATGGTGAGATCCTTTTGGGGACATGGTGGGAACCAAAGTTCAGTGGAGAAAGAGAAGGAGCCTTACGGGTGAGCTTGCGGTAACCTGCAGTGCCAAGAGGCTCCCGATGATGGAGCTCGGCTATTCCCGACTGGCAGCAGCGCAGCCAGCGGCGTGGGCAGCAGCTCAAAATGAATCTTTGCTAGATGTTGCAGTAAATAAGTTCATTTTGTAATGCAATACCGAGTATAAATTTTGAATTAAAAAAAAAGGGTTTAAAATAGTATTTGATTTCACATCAACATGTTAAGTTTATGAATCACAAAACAGCACTGTAAAATCTGTAGTTATATTCGTTCCGGCCGTGTTCTTTAGTGTAGGTTCTTTATCCAGTGCTGTTACAAGTGTTGAAGGAGTACTGCCAAAATACACAGACCAAGAGATGAGACAGAAATAGACCTGGACTGAACTGGAGTTCAGTCTGGAGAAAGAATTTAAGGAGCAGTATGAACTGAATTTTACTCAGTTCGGATTTGTTGTTAACAAGGGGAAATAAACAAAAACAGAAAGTAATCTGATGACCTTTTCAGATGTTCAGTGTGAGCTAAGAGCTCGGGCCAGCTTCAGTAAATGATTGCTGCTCCCATGCTGTACAGTAAGGAGGCTGTGGTTGTAGTCCTGATCAGCTGTTTAGTCTTTACTGTAGACTGAGGGGAGCAAATTAGTCAAAGATTGCATGAAAAAACCCCCCCCTCTTGTGTCTGCTGATGCTTTGTCTTGTTAGAAAAGCAAAGCAATATAAACTTTGTACTGTTGGCAGTACTGGGCTGACAAGGAGAAAACAGAAACCCTCGGTGCACAGAAGAGATGTGTAAGAGTGTGGGCAGTGGTTCTGTACGTCCTTAGTTCACTGGGATGGCTCAAGGCTTGAATGTAGGGGACCACCTAGTTGTACAAGCCTCACATCGTCTCCGTCGCTCTTTCAGTCCTTTGGCCTCTCTTAGGGACTGTCAGCTGAGTTGCCAGCTGTGGTGTTTTGTTTTTTTTTGGTGGTGTGGTGTTTTTTTCTTTTTTTTTTTTTTTTTTTTG
>NW_009623845.1:24665-30521 GCF_000690535.1 Cariama cristata
CCAAAGTCATTTCAGAAAGGATGGCTGCTGGCCCCCTGATGAGAACAGACCTCCAGGGCTGTTCAAAGAACCAAGGGAAGGGAGGAGGAAGGTGGGTCTCCTGCAGATGCCAGGATTCTGTATGTTTGCTTGTCCCTAGAAAAGAAAAAAAAACCCCAACCTTACTTTGTGTCAGTCTTTTTACATTTGACATTTAATAGCCCCTAGTGTTACTTTAAAATCTAACCACATTGAGTCAAGTTTTCTGGTTTCTTTGCCTCTTACTTGTACACCAGCAATAGACAAAATCTTCTGGCCTACCAGTGGAACGAGAGGGGATGTTCAAGTGGATTATTTGCTTGGAACAATAATCAACCTGTAAACCTATTTAATTCAAGCTTTGTTTTTCTTATTTCCAGCCTGAGGGAGTAGATTTTTCCATTGGTGGTTCCATGGTGAGCATAATCTGGTACTACTCATGCAAGGGGCTTGAGAAGCTCTAAGGCTGTTTTGTGCATCACCCGTTTAAGACAGAATTTGTAGTAAACCTAGATTTATTTTAACGATCTCTGGGTAGAAGAGGTTACTCTGCACATCCTGTGGTTTATGACTGTAGTTCTTAGGAGGTAGTAGTAACAGTTTGCTAGTTGTTACTGTACTGGGCAAATCGGCACCTGATTTTTATTATTTGTTATTTTATTTCGTTAATAATTTTTTAGACAGCTGCACTTGAGACCCATAAGCAAAACTTGACACTCGTTGCAGTAGATAAAAGATGATAATACTAGATTTTAGCCATTGTAGGCCTCCAAGCTAGCTTTTCTTTTCCGAGAAATGTGAACATATATAATTGTTATCTACCATTGTTGTTTTCCTTTTTTTAAAAGAAAAAAGAGACACAGGCTCATAAATGTTATAACAATGGGAAATAACAATACAAGCATGGGACTTACTATGGCACTTTTTAGTAAAACTTCTGTTCTTTGGTTTCTGAGTTTCAGCCAGGCTTTGGCAGCTGACCTGAGGTGACTGGTGAAAAATTTGATGCACAAGGGTGATGACCATCACCATCTGTGAGGATGGAGCTTCAGTAATACTCCACTAATGCTAGGTTAGGCTGTTTAACGGTGCTTTGCAGTTTGTATGGACTAGCTATCTGTGTTTTATCTGAATAGCCAACTAAAGAAAAACTCTGTGCAGTCTGACTCCTTCCAGTCCGTTGTCATCTTAAGCTGAAGTGTGCATATTAAAGTTAATAGTCATAAGTCATGAGGCTGAAAAACTGTTTAAAAAAAGAAAATGACTGCATTAAGGAAATATGTGAGCTTGCTGTGTTTGGATTTTAGTCTGGTTAAGAATCTGGTAAAAGTTCCTTACTGCAGTTCTTGGGCTCTGTAAAAATTTAACTATACCCAGGTTAGAGTCTGAAAGGTAAAAGCAACCAAGTCATAAGGGAATATCATTATTATATCAATAATATCAATATTATTATGTGTTCTAGCATCTTGGCGTACTCCAGGGCTCCCTGAGTCCACTGGAGGGGTCTTTCCAGTGGGGTGTGTGTTGGCTTTGGGGGACTCGTAATTATAGGCAACATCTCCAAACCTGCTTGTGCTTCCAGAAGAATTCAGCAAGGTGTTTGTCCACACAGCTCCCATCATCTTTAATGTGAGTTGAGGGTGTCCTTCCCTTCAGAGCATTAAGCAGAAGGCTTTTAATTTTGAATTTTTTTTTTTTCCTAGATGGTGGTTAGTAATACTTGTTTAGCTTCTATTTTCAGAGTCAGCTGCTTGGGTTTAGTAGTGTGCTATAGAAATTTGCAATCACTTAAAAGTGGAGCAGCATTTTAGTTGCATTGATGGTTAAAACATAATGGTAAAAAAAGTCATCTGATTCTGTGCAGGTATGTTTGTCAGCTATTTGAGGAATAAAAATGTTCACTATAACTTGAGATGGCAATTAAAAGTATTTTTCTTTTATTTAGTTGCACCTGTGACATCATACTCTGGTGTCGGAAAGGACAAGAGAGCCCTGTGAAACATTGCTGATGGCAGCTCAGGAGTGATATGTAGTAGGGCGAAGTCCTGGTGTGTAGGAGCCAATTTGCTGTTAGGAAATTAAAGGTTTCTGTTTATGAGCCCTTAGGACAGACAGCTGGCTGGAGGCTGGTTAAGAGTAACTCTATCATTGTTCTTATTTTCTTAATCCTTGGCAGGTAGCTACTCCTGAAGGTCTTCAGAAGAATTATAAGCAGAGCTTTACAAGGAATTGGATACAGATAAGGACGCTTGAGAAGAGAGCTGTATATCAGATAAAGCTCAATGCTTAGCACTGTTAGTAAACAGCTCTTATGGAATAATTGTACACCAGTTTCTTCTGGCAGCAATCCTGGCTTAGGCATTTTAGCCATCCCAGGTGATCATTGCCAGTTCTTTATCATCTCTTCACTTGTGGTAGTAGAGGTATTTCAGAGTGTGGACAGGAGACAAGACTGGAAGAAATATCTCATACAAAAATTTATTTATATATATATATAAATAAAATATGTGCAGGCAGGTGTGGGTATGTGAAACCCATATTAGTCTTCTGATCTCAAAACCTGTCAGAATTGCTGTAGCTAAGGAGCAACACTCAGGTGGAAAGGCAAGATGGGAATGCTTAAACTGGCACTGCTCATGAAATGAGTGTACGTAACCATGCCCAGTGTATGATTTTTATTTCTTTCTGCACCATCAGACATACATCTCATGAGGTAAGTAGTCTTGACATACGTTAGAAAGGTATACTGGGGTGCCTCCACTGGGTTACCTAATTCCCATCTGCATCCTCAAAAATCTTTCCTTCTCCTCCCCACCCGCAGCCCTTTGCCATACATGTATTTTCGATGATAGCAGTAATTCAGTCTCCCAAAATTGTGTGAAATAAGACATTTATTTGATAGCCTGAAGATACAAATAACTCACTTGCATAGTTTGCCTTGTAAATTCTTATTCACACTGTTTCACTTGAATCACAATACTTAATGTACAGTGCATGGTGAAAACAGTGATTGCTCTGTAAATACAACTTCATGATGAAGACATAGTGATCTTACGTATACTGCCACTCTGAAAATGCTTTTTCATGGGGGTATCAAAGTTTTCATAGTAGACATTTCATTTTTCAAGGCATGCATTTAAAAAACATGCATGCTGTACTGAGTACAGGTCCTTATTTTGCAGAAGCCTAGTGCTAAACTTGTCAGCCCAGTTTATAAATAAAAAAGTGTGGAAGATAACTGCCACTCAGGTATTCTTTGTATTATAAGGTGGTGGAAACTATATGTTTCTTGAGCTGTATATTACTAAATGAAGAAATAACTAAAATAACTAAATAGACTTGGATCTGCTCAGTTCTAGACCAGAGGGCTACGCTTTCACTCTGTCGCAAAGATGCGGCACTGGTAAAAATCTGCACAACGCTGCCATTGTAGCAGTAAACTAGTAGAGTTGGGATGACACATCATTGTGTGTAACGAAACAGGAATGTGGTAAAAGGCTGTTTTAATTACATTTGTTATTAAAATGTCAGGGTTTTGTTGCTGTTTTGTGGTTGGCTTTTGTTTTTTTTCTTTTTTAATTTGTAGTGTACTAGTTCTGAAGCTTATGTTCTTTGGAAGTATCCAAAGGTGTGGGGGCTTTTTTTTTTTTTTTAAATCCTGGATATGGTTTTGCATTGGGGAAACATCCTTGCTCTAAATTAGAAGAAGGAATTCTGTGAGTGAGAGCGCTCCACAGGACTTAGCATCTCTGCCAAAATTCCTTCAGCTACCAAGTATCAATTAGAGCTTTTCTTTTTTTTTTTTTTCTTCTTTTCTTTTCTTCCAGAACAAACAAATTCAGTATTCTGAGTTGATGAGAGGTAGGCAAATGGCTTCCATATTTGTTTGCTAGATCTCCTAAAACATCCAGCTGTCCAAAACAGGTATTTGGTGCAGATGTCTTACGTGGTCAGGATTAAGGGAGTGCCAAGTTTGCAATCCTCCTCAGTGGTAATTATGTGTGATTGTGTGTCCGGGTAATTTGTGGTTTTCCCATGTGCTTGCTGTTCAGCTTGTATATAAACATGTAGCCATTTGAGGTGTGGCAGAAAGTCATGGAAAAACATCAGGGCCCTTCTGAATGGCCAGTTTCTCAGGTTACTAGGGCCTTTTCTCTTTATTTGCAAAGCAGATGGTTTGTATCAGATTTGCCCCGGAAAGGAAGTGTCAAGATTCTGAATCTGTCAAATGGACTGGTACTCAGTTTTATGTTGTTGTATTTGTTTAATTGCTTAGGTACAAGATCAAATACCATAGTGGTTACGTTGAGTTTTGTGATTTCAGCTTAGGAAGTCCGGGCTTTGTTCAGTAACGTGCAACCATTCCTTTAAAATATGTTTCCTTTCCGATGTTATCAGTTTTATGTGTGTGTGCAATATTAAGTGTTTGATCACCAAGTCAGTCTAAAAGAATGGATGTTTATGTTGTACTTTCGAGACAGGAGAGTTTAGGTGCAGCCTAACAAAGACACACTGTCTTCTTGTGCCTGTATCAGGTTTTTCACCTTTCGCACAATCACCTCTAGAGGAACGGGTAACAGCTTTGGAGTAATGAGCAGCGGGGTAATCTCCGTAACAAACTAGTCCCAGATATTCCAATATCGATGCCTAAAAATGAATTCGTAGTTCAGCATCAGAACAGACATATTCTGTTAGAGTATTTCATGTGTCAATCTTTGCCTAAACAACTAATGGAGTTAAAAACTTTTTTTTTTAATCTTCTGCTTTACTTGGCATGTTTGCAGGATCTAGTTTCTGAGTAAATATTCTGTATCTAGAGTGATACTTCTGTAACGATGCTTGATTTAAAGAATGTCTGACTTGTGTGCTTGACTTCTGCACGCAGTTACTGAGACTTCGGGCAATTTTGGATGTGGATAAATGTGCACCTGCAATTTAAGCGTGCAAATTATGAGTTGACTGACTATATGCGTACCATTAAAGACACACAGAAGAACAAAGTTGTGCCTTCACTGCTGTTTTCAGACACCAAAAACTATTTTGACTACTGACACATTGGTCTCTTTCTTTTTGCAATGTCTATTATTTTCTGTTAACCTGACTGTGGTTTTTTTTTTTTTTTGATGTCTTAGTTTAATGCCACAAAGCTTTTCAGCATTATTTAGATGAAATCTGTTACACAAGGTGAACAGTGTGGGACTGTAAAACTGTTAAACCCTTTAAGTTCCTTCAGAAACTCTGCGTGAACTCTTGCATCACAGTGAGTGCCTTCAAAGTGCTAAGAACAGTTCTCCATCATGGTCTATGTAATTCTTTAAGAGTTTAGCATTGCACAGACATTGGTGTCTCAACTGCACTGAGTCTCAGACCTGCCTCTATGCATTCCTTCTACAGAGCCACATCCAGATTGATGACTACAACTTGATTTAGACTTTACAGTTTTTTTGAGGTTCTTAATGTATCAGTAATTTAATCAGTAATTATCTGCTGGAGGGTAGGAAGGCTCTACAGAGGGATCTGGACAGGCTGGATCCATGGGCCGAGACCAACTGTGTGAGGTTCAACAAGACCAAGTGCCGGGTCCTGCACTTTGGTCACAACAACCCCATGCAACGCTACAGCCTTGGGGACGAGTGGCTGGAAAGCTGCCCGGCAGAGAAAGACGGCGGGGTGTTGGTCGACAGCCGGCTGAACATGAGCCGGCAGTGTGCCCAGGTGGCCAAGAAGGCCAACAGCATCCTGGCCTGTATCAGAAACAGTGTGGCCAGCAGGACCAGGGCAGTGATTGTTCCCCTGTACTCGGCTCTGATGAGGCCGCACCTTAAATACTGTGTTCAG
>NW_009623846.1:0-3286 GCF_000690535.1 Cariama cristata
GGTGTGTGTCATCTCTGTTGTTAATCAAAGGTAATCAATCAGAAGACTAAGTCAGAACCTCTTGCTCTTTCTTTTGTCCTCTTATTTGTCACTATTTATTTAAGTTTTTAACTTACCCACAACTGAACATCTTGTCTCTTATGTGTTTTTCTATTTTATAAGTTCCAAGGTCATATGTACAGGACACAGTAGTGTTAATGTTATTTTAAAGCTGCTATCAGATAGCTTGGGATTTAAATACTTTTTGGTGAGATAGCCAGGTGATTTAAATGCTGATTTGAGACATGTTGTTTGTGTATGTGGCAGTAATTTAGACCGGGGATTGGAAAACGTGAAAGTCTGTCCACAGCAGTCTTTGCCATGTTTAGTAGTTCTACTCTGATGTCAAATGAGATGCCATCACTTGCATCTTAGATGTAATCGTGATGTTTTCTTTTGGTCTGATAGGCAGGAAGAGTGTCAGCATTTGCAAGCTGAATGATTCACTAAGCATTATAATTTCATTTATCTTCTCTTTGCCAGTGCTGTGGTATTTGGTGACACAATGCTGGGCTGTCAATCTGCTGCCAGCTCTTGCGTTGAAAATCTTCAGAGTAATCAGTCTGTTGGATATTAGACAAATTAATTTTTCTAAGTTTCTGAAATTGTTTCTTGTCATTCTCAGTGTTGTTCATGACTGGAGCAAAAGTAATGATAGTCAAAGTGTGAGGTTTGTGTTCCAGTGGTAGCCATAGGAATACCAGATTATCTTGTGGATACATCCATCTATTGTTTCTAATTTCGAAATTAGCATTCATTTAACCTCTGTCAGAGACTGAGTGACCACGAGAGCAACACTTCACCTGTAGTGGGTCAGTAAGCTGATTTCTACCAGCAAATTTATTTCCCTTACAATTTAGAATTCCTGCCCCATATATCTCTTATTCTTGCAAATGCAGCAGGAGTTTACGGTGTTCGTGGTCACACTGAACCAACTGGAAACCAGTACATATTGGATCGAAAGTGCCTTATCAGGGCTGAAAACCTACGTGGTTGCTGAGGTATGCTAAGGCAAATAATTTTTACCACTGAAAGTCTCTACTATGCTAAAAGATATTTTGGGACATGTGCATGCTGCCTTCTGCTGTGATCACTAAACAATCAGGAATTTTTTGAGAAATAACAGCATTATTTCAGTGCTTTTCAGGCAATTAGAATTATATAAAAAGAGAAAAACTTCTTTATCTGATTGAAAGCTGACAAAATATTTATATATGAAGCCACAGAGACAGATATACAAGTTTTTTTTTAATATATGTAAAGATAAAGAACCACATACAACTGAAAAGATCATATCTTCGTAACCACGGGCTAGAGCCAAGGAGAAGAAAACCTATAATGTGGCAATTAGTGTGGCATACTGATGTACACCATTGATAGCAAAGTTTTGGCCAGAACACTATCTGATCTGTTCATAAAAGTGCAATTAAACTCACCTGATCTCTTGTAAAATTACTACAAAACCAACCATATGCTACATAAGCTTCCCTGCAGTTCAATCCTAAAGCAAGTCTGAGTGACACGATATGGATATAACACGATATTAGCTGCGATAGTTACTCAGGCCAAAAAGGAGACCTTGTTCACTGTCTTCATTGATCTGATGGACGTTGACAGGATGTGTCAACACCACCACTTTGATCTAGCCTTGCATATCTCCAGGGTCCTGGTTCCACAGCACACATGTGCCTGTTTACTCTTGGGTTTCTTGCTGAAGCAAGCCAAGTAATTGTGTTTAAGAAGAAGCCCGGGTAGAGTCCATCCCGGGGTGTGCTCCAGATGGACACTATGTACAGCCTGGACCATCCTCGCCTCTGTGTGGCATTTTGAAAAAAGAGAGCCCACATAAAAAAAGATTATTTCTGCTTTTTTTTTCCTTTGTTGTACAATTTTCTTGTCTGTTGTATGCTATGGTGTGCAGATAGTGCAGGCAAAATCTGTCTAGAAGCCAACATATCCTTGCCAGCAAGTCCATGTTTTACACTTGTTCATCAAACAGGGCTCAGAAGAAACTCTGTTCAAGTACTATGCAGTGGGGTCATCGCCATTCCCATGAACTCTGAACTCTGAACTCCATGAACTCTGGCCATAAGCAGGCTGCATGAATCAGACTGCATGAAATGGTTGAAGGGCTCTAATCTCTCCCTGGTGCAATTCAGACAGATGATCTAAATAAAGTCTCCATAGACCTGGCCTTTGCGTAATACTGTGTAAATCTCGTAACCCAATGAAATTTCTATTAGGATCTGTTCCGTGATGGGATGTATGGTAGAATTCATGCAGATCCCATTCTGTCTGTTCCTTTTTGGTTTTTTTTTGCCAATAAAGTAGTGTTGTCTGGTAATCTAAACACTGTTCTGTTTTTACCATGCTTACATACACAGTAAAGTAAGTAGTTCAGTACTGATTTAGGCATAAGTTTTTGTTTACTTGGTAAACACAGTCACCCAATTAATCACATTAGTCACTGTGACCTTATTTTGCCATGGAAGTTACTTGCATAAGAAGCAAACAATGAGTCTACTGATGACTTTTTTTATTTATTAAACACCAGCAACTTTTGCTGTTTACATGTCACTTACTGATCTTTGTATTTAGCTTTTTGAGGCCCCCTGTGCCTTCACTAAGCAGTCTGAAACAAAATTATTCTGAACCGCAGGAAAACAGAAGACAAAAAATGTCAAACAACTGACTTACGATTTTGCTCATCATATGTAAGTGTCCTCATCATGGTAATTTCTTAAAGAACTTACAAGAAAAAGTGTTGCCAACGACATCTTAACTATTTGAATAGTTTTGGAGTAAGCAAGCAGAACTTTGTCACTCTAGCATCTACAAATTTCTCAAGAAAATTATGCATAGACTACTATTTTTAAATTTAATATATATCTAATAATGCAGTAGTGATTAGTCTACTTGATTCTCAAGTAAGATGTAAATTGTATTATGACTGAACATTTTGATGGAGTTATAATATCTTAATATCAGCATGTTTCATGTAGAAGGTATGAAAATCTCTTTTGTTTCATTGTTGACTAATCTTTCCACTTTTCTACACTAGATTATTTTGGAAGCTAGGGATCTGGTAATTGAAGTCTCTGGTAACTGACAGGGTAGGTAAGATAGTCTTGACAGTTCAGGTTTCCTTTCAAGTACTGACATATTCTTATTGGCCTCTGATCAGTAGGCATTTAGGAAGTAAGTTATGCAGAGTTTTAGCGAGGAAACACATGGACACATTGTATTC
>NW_009623846.1:3322-27603 GCF_000690535.1 Cariama cristata
TTCCTGCTTATGATAACTCTGTTGCTCTGTGAAGAAAGGTAAAAGATGAGTAGAACTTAAAGTGGTATTCAATGCAGCAGGCAAAAAAATGAAAACTGTCCCAAAATGAACATTTTTTTTTTTATTTCTCACTGAAGAAGAAAATTTGTGATAGCTATTCAATCTATACATTTATGAGTTTATATCACATTCTAAATTCATCCTAAATGGTAAAAGACAGGTGGTTTAAAACCAAACAAATAGCACTAGGAAATCATAATCTACATTTAATTATGAAAATCTAATTCATCTGTTCCTTGCAACACAAAACTCAGTCTCCAGGGTCCTTCATTATTTCTAAGAGCTGAGCTGAAGCTGGAGCAGCACGGCTAAGTTACAGCTCTGCTTGTTGAGGTCATGCAGAAATCATCAGTATTACAATGCTCTGCATATTGGAGTAACAGCCAGTAAATATATTGTAAAAGGTGTTGATATTTAATTTACCAAATTGACTTAAATTAAAAGTAAATATATTGGTTTATTTCTGTCCCAGATCATTTGATTTTGGTAAACAATCTGCAGTTCACATTGTGCACAGGAAGGTTTTGTGTGTTTGTTTATCTATTGCTTAGGAACAAAAATCACAACATTCACAAAAGGATTAATTAATTCAAAATTTACCAAATTATTTCTGGAAATTAATAGTGGGCAGGTCTTCTTCCTTTCTACTCCTCCATTAACAGGGTAAATCCAGGGAACAGATCAAGACTATGTTCTTGACTTTGATAAGCCATATTCAGTAGAGTGGTGTAAAAGGAGCAAAGCTTGAAAACGCAGCATGAACTTTTCCCCTATTGTAGCGATGAACTAATGAACTATTAGTAGTGTGCTAATAGTTATATGGCACTGCCTTTTTCAAAACAGAACCTTCTTTTTGAACTGTGCTGGTTCCTAGACTGTTAAAGAGTATTCTCTGATTTGTCCTTCACTAGATTCTAGGATCATAATGTGTATTTTCTCCTAAGAAAAAACAAAATAAATATTTTCATGAAAAAAAAACCAGCTTGCTTTCTTTCCTCCATTTAATCTCTTGTGATATATAGTATAATTAGAGTTACATTGTTAATATGCCACAGAATTAATCACATATGCAGCATGAATTAGTTATGGAAACACTCATACTAGAAGTTGAAAACCTTTTCCTGCTGCAAACCCCACCATTTTTCTCCCAGGCACATTGGTGGAACATTGTTTTGTCAGCAGGACATAGAATTAGAACACTTAAATAAAATCTGTTCTACAAATTTGAAGATGTTTAAAAAAGCATATTTAATTACAACTGTGCCCAAAATTTGGTATCAGATACCCTCATTTAAATCAGGAGAAATCTGATGGAAACTAATGACATTACTTCTGCTTCACTTCTTTGTAACCAACAGAATAATCTTCCCCCTCCGGAAAAAGCATCTGGATTTCTCAGAAGCCTTGCTGAGATCTTCTGTAGAAATGAATAACCTTCTCTAAGGAAAAAAAACAGGGAGAGTTGGATAGATCATAGAAGTCAAAGTAGTATTCATTATCATTTTTACTGATGTTGTCTATCTGGAACAGAGTTATAAATGAAGGGATGAGGATCCTATTACTGTGTGTACATTGGCATGTAGGTACGTGTCATGCCATGACATAGGGTCCTTCTTCCCCACGCCTCCAGATGGGTGAGCTGCTGGTGCCCCAGTTTAGATGTAGCACTTCTGCTGTGACACGTCCTGCTTGACAGCATCTGGGACAAGGTGTCACTCCAACAGGCTGGTGTTGAAGAAGTAGGCTGATGTCTGATTTGATTCAATTCCTAGAACCTTTACTCTTCCTAGCTGGGAAGACTTCCCAGCTTCTTCCATAGCCATCCTCACTAATCACGCATGCTCATCCGACTGGATGACTCTTTTCCATGACCTATCAGCTGAATGGTGGCTGACCACTTCTCACAGGTGCTAGTGCTGATGCTATATTAATTAAAGCCATCTCAGCTCAAACACCAGGTAGAAGGGTTTTTAATTGGATGAGATAGGAAAATCTGTGATGAAGGGCATGACTCTGTGATGAAGTGTAGGTGTACCTACACTTGGTTGTCTCTACAGGGGCAGTTGAGAAGCTCTGGGGTGGTATTGCACCTACCGCCAGCCCAGAAGGCCACAGGTATCCCAAGGGTGTGGTGTTGCCATGGCCAGCCCCATGAAGATGTTTGGGTATCCCAGGGGTCTGGTGTCACCATGGCCAGCCCCATGAAAGTGTTTGGATAGCCTAGTGCTATGTGAGTACCATTCAAGTGGCACTTGAGTCTAGCGTGTAGGCAGTGGATGCAAAATGTTTCTGTCAATGAAGGGATGGGATGCGGTCCCTCCCAAACCTTGTTTCATTCATTTCCTGTTAAGAAGGCAGAGATGATCGAGAAAGGTTCACGAGAAATGTTTCCAAATCTTCCTACTTGTCCTCCAACCTTTGAATCAGTATCCCTTTTCATGCACATTTCTACATCAGAACCGGTCCTTGGTTGACAAAGACAGGGACTAGTTTGTCTTGAGGCAGAAAATGATCAACACACATGAATCTGACGAGATATCTGAAATAAATATCGTTCAGAACTCTATGTGTTTGCTTATAGCAGCTATGCAGAAGGCTTTAAATACATTCAAAAGTTCACAGCAGTTTCTCCTTTCCACCTTTGAAGTGTTTGAGTATCCAGATTACTGTATCAGAGTATAACAACCCCCCACCCCCCCAAACTTCTCACGTAGCAAAGTTGCTATCAGTTTAATATCTTCACAAAAATAGAGAAGTCCTGTGTGACATCCAATAAAGGATTTGTCATGAATCAGACTATATACAATTGAGAATAAGAAGTCTTTTTAAACTTTTAGTAAATCATTTAAAATTAAATGTCTCTAATTTAGGGCAATTATGCAAATATTTCTTCAACGAATGAAGACCATGGTATGTTTAGTGTATTCCGTTAATGCAAACTTCAGTCAGTTTTTGTCTGGTATGATTGAGGCTGTCACTTAGAAAGAGGAAGGTATTCAATGAAAAAAGAGTATTGGTACAGAATGCTAAGTATATTCCAGTACCTGGTGAAGCTAGAAGTAAAAAAGTGCAAAAAAGGATAGGTACTCAAATCCTGTTCTACTTAACAAAGAACACCATTAATATAGTTTTCAAAAGTAACATTTTTTGTGGAAAAGTTTAATTAAAAGAAAAATTATTGGCTAAACAAATTATTGTGCATATATGCTTTTCGTTTTTTCCCTTTAAGTGTCATCAATAGATCTTAATCTTTTTTGCTGTATTTTTTCTATTTCACTTACTTGTCATTTATTAGTTATTAGTTATATCACTTCTGATCTCTCCATTGCTGTTGTAATGGGATTCTTCTGGAGCCTTCTGTCACTTTTGCCTGATTAGAGGAAGATTTTTCAGCACTTCAAATTAGATGTGTGTAAGCTTGAGAAAACATCCCTCTTTATGTCTATGGTTTGATATATTGCATCAAAATGTGCTGGTTATTTTATAATAGACATAAATATGCAACATCCCTGTTTCAGACAGCTTTGAATAGTAGCTAAAAGATCTGCTTGAATGAAATAACACCAGAAAAGTCTTCTAAGTTTGTTGTACTGCCTGTTATTCATAATAGAGTTCTTTGGGATATGGACTTTTCTAGAAGAGTTTGAGAGTGCTGCATCATTTGTAAAGGTGCAGGGGAAATAAACAGGACCTGATAAAAAATCAAGCATTTCATTCTTAGACACCAAAAATGTATAGGAAGGTGTACATGAGCAATATAGGAAGGTGGCTAGAAAGTTTAGAGAGAATACTACAGAGAAGAGTCCAAGAAGATACACGATACATCTTTTGTCCTGTCTTAAAAGTACTCTCTCTTTTTTTTCTGTGTGGCAACTCCTTTAGAAGTCAGTGACACAGAATAATGAGAAGGTGCTTGTGTTCCCATCGTACAGTATGTCTAAGCTCTTTCCTAGTTGTGCTTGTTTGTGCTTTTTAAGGGAATTCACAGGAAAAACTGTAAATGGGTTTGAACTATAGCTGGTTCACAGTTGATCTTCAGTTGGCTCACTCGTCCTTACTGCCCTCTCCAACAGCCTGAGATGAAAAAAGCACGGTCCAAGCATCTACTGGAAATACAAGTACCCTCTGGGCACCATGTCAGCTAAAAATCCCAAGGGATGAAATCTAGCATGATGTAAACCACATCATAAAACAGTTGCAAATCCAATCAGAAAATGGCATTCTGGAAACAAGCTAATGGAGAAAGGTCGATTTACTGTAATCAGGAAAAAGAGTGTATTAGGGGAAAAAACCCAACCCCTTCAGCTTTGAAGAGCACCTTCAATTACCAGAAAGAACAATGAGACAGACTGGGAGAGCGTTCAGCAGTACAAAGACAGGAGAATAAGCCTTCTACAGAAGAACATGTTCATGTTGACCTAAAAATCGTATTATTGACATATGAAATGCAGCTGGGGTAGAACAGCAGGGAATGGAATGGAAGGGAGGAGGAAATGAATATATTTATTCTCCTTCATATTATCTCGCACGCAAAGATGGGGAAGTGGCAGTGGAACTGGCTGGGTGGCTGCTGTGGAGGTTGGAGGGAGTTGAGGTAATGCTTGGCACAAGATACTTTCTGCTGGTACTACAGCTCCTCTCACCTGGCCCAAAGCAGATCCCCCATCCCTCATTAAGGAGAGAAGCACCATGTTACACCCAGAGGAAACCTTTTTCCTTGGTCACTTATGCATCTGCATCGTCTTATGGGACACAACTTTGAATGTTGACCAAGTCCTGCTCTGGGTGCCTTTGCTCCTAAATGCGCATTTTTGCTGGGCTCCGGTAGCTGACAGTGTATGTAGAGACCAGCTGTGCTCCAGCTATGGAAAGAGCATTTTCAGGAGAGAAACAAAGCACTTTTAGAAAACTGTAAATAGTTGGACTGCAAAATGAGACTATAATCAGGCCACATGGGATCTGTGGAAATGTGAAAATGTTTTTTTCTACTGAAAAAAGTTGAGCCCACAGTTCTTTATCTTAGATTATTTTCTAGGGAGTCAGGTCTTTTCAAAGCATCATGAAAGCTTTCAAGCAGGTGAAACTCTGGCTTAGATGTTGACTTGTGTTCTAAAAAGTAAGTTAATTCTCTTGGATCTCCTCTCCTCTCCTCTCCTCTCCTCTCCTCTCCTCTCCTCTCCTCTCCTCTCCTCTCCTCTCCTCTCCTCTCCTCTCCTCTCCTCTCTCCTCTCCTCTCCTCTCTCTTCTCCTCTCCTCTCCTCCAGAAAATAAAAAGATGACTTTTGGCAGCATCCTATGTTTTGCAACAGCCAGGAGTAGTAAACAGCACATTATAACACCATAGCAGGTGGACTCAGGGGATGAGGAGAGCACAAAAATGTCATAATAAGTGAACTGAAACAATGACCAACTGATTAAGTTTATTTTTTTAAAATGTCCTTTCAATTTGTCCTTTATATTCATGCTTTGTCATAAAAGTTTATATTTAATTAATTGTCAGTATGGGACAAGAAATATTGTATTAATATAATTTTAATGCCATCTTTAGATATTACCATATGTGATATATTAAGAAATCATGTTAGTATCCTCTTCATAACAACAAATATGAATCATACACCAAATGAGTTTCCCTGGAGCAATGATTTTGGTATTGCATAGCCAAGTCTGTTAAATATAGCAATAGATGCTGAATTGCAATTTAGTGACAAATTAATTGCAATCACAATTACGGCAGTTAAATAACCAGCGAATCCTACACTTCAGGGTAAATTCTTGGGTTTGGTTTGTTACAGTAATTTTTCAAGTTGATCGGATGCATTCATGTTCATCAAGAGAACTATGTCCCCTTTCAAACCTTGCAGTTAAATGCATTTTTTTTAATAGAAATGCTGAAATTCAGTATCGGTTTACTGGCATTTCCTCAGAAAAAAACCTCATATTGTTCCTGTGCTTCATTTCTTCTGTGACCAGAGACAAAAGTGGGACGGTTGCTCTTATATTTCACAAGAACAGTTGCAAGTCTGTAGTTTTGTTCATGTCAGATCACCTCTACTCTGGAGCAATACAACTGTGGAAACAGCTGTAGCATCAGCTCAGCTCTTGCACTTGTCTCCCAGTCTGTTTATGTCACCTGTCATTGCTTTTCCAAAGAAGTCTTCTCCTTCCCGACAGTCACTTAAAGGTTTCCCAAAACCTCACAACCCGATTTTCCTAGTAGATAATAATCCTTTTGGGCAGATACATATAATGATACTGTGAAGTGTAACATGCACTTAGGAAACGTATTAGATTTAAGTTCCAAAAGATCCTAGGAACGGCAGCTGCTCCTCCAGACATCTCCCCCACCCCCATTAAAGATATCCAGGCTGTGTTTTTTGACTTTGAGTAACTTTATTAAGAGACAAAAAGCTGATTGATAAAGTAGCTCAGATGTTTTAAATTAGCAACGTAGGGAATCACACAGCTTATGAGCTTAAACTCTTTCCAGCTATTGTAGTCATATGTGCTTAGACTTCTGTTAATTTAGGTGGCATTGTAATTTGTGAAAAATGTCTGCGAAATGCAAAACCAGCTGTGGCTCTAAGTAGAGGATTCTGGGTAATAATTAATAGAGCTATTATTTAGGGTTGAGAGTACTCAACAGCTGAATAGATCCGAGTCTGTAAAACATGAATTCAATTAATATCTTTGTCTTATGTTTTGGTCACATTCAAGTGGGTTGAGCAGAGCAAAAGGCATAGCAGATCTCTTTATTTTTCTAGTCAAAGCACTTATTTTACTGGCAGCTGTTCTAATAAAGGATGTCTGAGCAAATGCAGTTTTCATGCTTTGTTAAAAGAAAATGTTTTCTTGATGCTACATTTGGATTTATCCTGCCTACATACAATGGTACAGATAGGCGAGTCCTTCGGCACCAACATCTGAGGCTTTCTGCAGTGATTCGGCTATCCTGAGCTGTTGGTACCCAGCTGTGGAGATGCAGGATTTGGCTGCTGTCAGGTAGTGCAAAGGGGTAGGAGGGGGCTCCCAGCAGTTTTAGGGCTCTCACTTTGGCAGATGTTGCACTCAAGAGGAGAGGGATGTGCTCCAGCAGCTACAGCTCCTCGAGATGCTCTCCTTTAAGAGTGAAGGACAGAGAATGATAACAAAGGAAAGTTTCTTTTATAAATTCTGCAGAATTGGGTTTTCAGCTGAGTTTCCAAGGGAAGTTGGAACTTTCCAAGGAATGTTTACCCCACATTTTGAGTGAGTTCTCAAACTTTAGAGATGGAGGACAGTAAAGGTGGATTTTAGATCAGTTTTGGATGATGACTGCATGGGGCTTATTTGCATTATGCAGCAGTAGCTGACATCTAACATAGAAACTCTGGCTAAAATTTTCAGCCACTTCTGAGATAGTTAGAAAAAAATTCTTCTTTAGCTAAATCCCTGTCAGGTGGAAACACAGAAATGAACCTGAAATTCCACCTCTTTCAGCCTAATGTCTTAAAGGCATTTCTTCAGATCTAAGATTCAGATCTATTGCTCTGACCGTATATAATCACAGTTCGACTTGGAATTTTCTTCTCTTTTTCCTCATCTTCTTTGTTTTCAGACTTGGTCTTAACCACATTCACAGGATAAGCCTCATCTGTAATTGTGTCAGCTTCAACACAGCTGAAACTTAATCCTTGTTTGCTTCCACAGCTGCAGTTTCCTTTCAGAACAGATTTTGTGTTTATGGAGCACCAAGGACTGCAATTTCCTTGCGTGTTTTGTGTTGTTGTTTCTTTTACCTGCCTTTTTTATCATTTTTTTTTAATTTCTGCTTATCATGTTCTTAACTCTACACTCAGGAACAAACCTGCATAAGGTTAGTGATAATTCTTGGTGATAAACCTGTGGGGTAAAGCCTGGGTGGCAAAGGGTGCCTTAAAACTGGTAAGAAGATGGCTATAAGCAGCAGAGCCAACTAAACATTTAGGTTTTTAATTTCCCACCGAAATACTCTGGCGATCTAATAACCCAATCAAATTGTCACGGGACCTTGGGATTCATATTTGTTGCACATTGATTAAAGTAAAGATTGATTTTTCTGTTTTTCATCTATTATGGCATTTGGACTTCTGAGGAGTACAACTCACATACCTGATCCCTGTAATAAAGAGAGCATTAAATGTCACAGACCTCTTGAAATCTAGCTGCCCTTAAGCATTTCTGCTTAGCTAGCTCAACGTGGGATTTATGTGCCATTTTCTGAAGAATCAATTGCCAATATTAAGAGGAGGACCTTGGAGCACAATGATTCTGCGGATTGAGAAGAGGTGAAATATATGCATGATTAACTATTAGCAGTTCCAGTTTTGATGTTTGGTGTTGGGTTTTTTTGTTGTTGTTGTTTTGTTTTGTTTTTCTCAATTAATACTCAGTCCAGTAGCCTACAGGTCAGACTCTTTCTGACAGATCATCCTGAACTCAGGTCTTGTAGGCATATTTAATGCACTTACCTCTTCTGTCAGGCATCAAAAATGATGAGGTAAAGAATGTTTTTTAATAGAAGTTCAGAAAATACAGAATTTTATGAAGATGTTGGGGCTTGGTGGATGAAAAAGTCTTTATTTTCTTCGAATAAAATGTACTTGCATGAATGAGGACAAAATACCTCCAGTATTTCATGTCTTAGTGGTTAAACTGCGCTTGCAATTTCTAGGAGATAGACAAAACAGAGCTGCTGGTCTGCCCAGTTAGACAAAACTGAGAAGGATAATGGCTGTTTAAAGAAATGTAAAGAAGATATAAAGGACTGAAATGTACACAGGAATACACATAATTCTTCCTGGTTTTGATAATGCTAGAAATCTCATCTCTTACATAACTGAGAAAGGGACTTTGCATACGTAATCATACACCTAATAGATAGTTTGCAGCTAAAAGTCCTTGCTGGAGTCAAATCTTAGAGATATGTTTTTGATTATTATCATGAATAGACTAATCCAGGTGGGTGAAATCATCCTTTCTGAAACTTGGGTATGTTCCCATGTCAAAAGCTTTTGTTTAACACAGATCCATCAACAAAACTTTTACCATTTAAAAGCAGTATGTCATTTCATTTTCCTTTTTCCTGAGGTAAAATTTTACCAGGATCAATCCAATATGCACCATGAAATTTCAGGCATGTCTCTAATCTTAAAAATAGGGTTAAACATAGAATTATTATCATTTGTGGAAATACAGTGGAAAAATAAGATATGATCATGGATGAATATTTCATTCAGGTAAAGACCATTGTCTTCAATGCCATTGATTTGATAAGTCAGGTACTGAATGTATTCTAAATAATTCTAAAATCAGCATACATTACTGATGTAGAAAATGCAGAGCATGGCAAGTATAGAGATGTGCCTTCCAGACATGTCACTCATGACCCCTCTTAAACCAAATGTATTAAAAAAATCACGGCCTTACTGCTTCATGTCCTCTTGGTAGACAAAAGAGCAGGGCTCTGAGTCAGCCAGAGTTTCAGAAGTGCTCAACTTTGTTCTTTGCCTAGCAAAGCTTCACTTCACCTTATAGATCTGAAAACAAGAAAAAAGAAGGCAGAAAGAATGAAATGCCAGATTAAATACAGCACAGTTAAGGGAGAACCTACTCATCTCCCTGCAGTGCTTGCTCCTCCTTATTTCTCTGTTCTGTCCCTGAGCTGCTGCTTCGTCAATTTTGACTTGCAGCGCATCTCTAGATCAGGATTTTCTCAGTGATGTTTATCACATATAAATATTACATCTATTCATTTCAATTTAACATTGTGGTGGTCAAAAAACCTCTCTGGACCTAACTTGAAGTTGTCAGCAATGAAATAGTTGTTACATATGCCTAGAGTCAAAGCAGTCATCTGGGGCAGGACATCTTAACTAATGTAACCCGAGTTTTACAGTGGTACTTGTCCTAGTCTCTCATATATAATTCTTTTCTATTAGTTGGTTTAATCAGTGGCAGAAATTATTCAGATATCCTCTAGATTTACAACTTTATTTAATTTTTTTCTATGTGATTTCACCTGCAGTTACAGAGCAGCAGTTTGCTGAAGTATTTTTGTGGACTTTTCCTAAACAGATGTCATTCTGAACAGCTCATGGCATGGCATGCCAGATTAATACCCCTAATCCAGAAGTGATGCTTAAGGAGAAAAGGAGAATCTCCAAAATGCTATATACCCTCTACTGAGACTGAAAGACTGTAGCAGAATCGCTCTGAAATTATCTTTTGTTCATATTTTAAGACCTTTCATGATAAAAGCTGTGCTTTTTTTTATTGCACTGTCCAGATTTCAAATGTCCATGACCATTGTTCTCAAATAATGCTTTATTTTGCAGTTACTGCTTGACTTGCTTCCTCCTCGGCATTTCTATAGCGCCAAACAAACGGATCATAATTACAGTCAAGCAATCTATTTGTGTAAGAAAAGACAGATATACTTCAAAGCATGAAGGTGAAACAAAATACAAAACAAAGACACGTTTATGACCTTTAACATTCTTCTTGGGAGCATAACTGAAATTTCCTGTGTTGGTTACCATACAGATGTGTTAACTGAGATGTGTTTCTTCTAAAGGGTGAACAGTCAAATATTTTATTTGCTCTGTTGAGAAGGACTATTTATCAAGGAGAAAACTGAAGTTCTCTTAAAGTTGGAACTGAAAATGTAAAATTAAAACTGTACAGACTCATAGTAGTCACTAATCTCACAGAAATGCAATAAAGTAATACTGCGCTGTGCTGTAAGTGCACTTTGTCTGGACTAGGTGTGTATGTGTAATTAAGCAAACTTTATAGCCAGTTCTGAATAATTGATTTTAGTCCGTCACTCAGGCCCTGTGCCAGCAGTCAGCAGATACACGTATATTTATTACCTCTGTAGTTATTATATTGGTTTCCAGATTCAGGCAGTTGTTGGTTTTTTTTTTTTTTTTAATTGGAGCTGTGTGTATGAATTACAAATGTGAGCACAAGAGCTGGCTACAATCCAGAGGTTTACACCTGCTGAGATGTTGGATTTGTTGACTTGGAGTTGAAAACTGAAATATGTTGGTGCTGTCAAACTGTGATGGAGCTAATCCCTCCCCCCTAGGACAGGCTTTCAGCAGTGTTCTCTGGGAAATGTAATCTGGGTTTGAGGGCTTACACCACGCAAAAGAAAGTTCTGACATGTCGTAGAGGGTGGTTACATACTACAAAAATCCTTTCTCCATCCTGTTCTTAATGGTGGATTATGGCAACATCCCTTTCCACTCATTCCTGGTTGTCCTACTGTATTGGTACCTTGCTCTTTGTGGTGCTTCATGGTGAAGACACAGCCATGAATAAAACACCTAGTTCACTGTTAAGAGGTAAAGTTTTATAGCCCCTGAGAGTTGAAGACAGAGGTGTTGATTTGGTGATGCTAAGAAAAAGAAAAGGAGTTGTTTATTCAGCTGTGAAAAATGCTTTCTGCATTATGATCCGTATTTTGCAGGCAGTTTCCTACCCAAGTAATGACCTATCCAGATTTCTTTAACTTCTGATTATCTGACAGTTGACTGACTACTGTTTGCGGCAGACCAAACTCCAAAGAGAGAAAGCTATGAATCCCTTGCGTGTTTGGTTTTCTCTCTCAAAAAGGAACATTTCAGAGAACATATTGCATCTGCAGACCAGATTCACACGTCTCTGATCTCTAGTCACTCTTCCTGATGAATGAAAGGTACTGGCACATCAACAGAACCATCAAAAGGAGGAGTAACATTGTTCCTTAAAGTGCCAGTTCTGTGATGTGTCACTGACATCCAGGAGTAATTAAAAAGGAGAAGAAAGTGAGTGAGGATATGCTGTGCTTAGATTTGGTCTTACCTAGTTAGATAACTTTAATGAATGTCACCCTGCTTTACCCCCAGGTGCACAAGAAGTGAAGCAGGTCTAGTCCTTGGCAGCGAAGAAGGAGGCTTGTGAGCAAAGCTGGCTCAAAGTTTCCCAACAGGTTGGTGAAAATTGAATCCAATCACCCCAGCAATGAGAAGAAAAGAAGAGATCTTCACCATAAAGGCCTTCTCCTTCCTGGCTTAAGGCTGGAGCTCCCCATATCAGGTTACTCTACAGCAGACCCAACCCCGAGGTGGTGCAACTGGGTTGGCGCCATCCTCCATCTCGTATCCTGCTGCCGAGTCTTGTCAGTACCCGTGCTGTGTGAAGAGGGCTCGGTGTATGCAGGTATGGGAGGGCAACGCCTCTGTCAGCCTGCGCATCCTTCCCCCTTGGGAAATCCCCCATCGCGTTCAACCTCTACGATTTAGAACGACGTTAAATAAAACTGATCTTTTCATACCATAAAATATTAAGAACAGCCTCACACATCCTGAAAATGAATCAATTCTTTTTACTTTAATTTAGTATTTCCTGACTAAAAAAATGCCTCTGTCTATATTAATTTACTTGAGGTAGGCTTTAGGAGATATATAAAGCACAGTTACTGAAGATCTTTGTGATTAACTGTGGGCTAGCTATATTAGTTTCCCAAAATTGTTCCCTTGCTGCGCAATAAGTTACAAATTCAGGCTTAATAACGTGGTCTCCAAAATCAGCTCTTGTGTGTGTCAGGAATGCCTTAGTAATAACCATAGCACTCTTGGTGTGCTGCAGGGTTATAATGGCAGCCAATTTTTAGACATTCGTCACAGTTAAAATGACTCTGATCTCTACAGTCTGTCTATTAGACAGTTGCTAGTTCCTGGAAAGAAAAAAAATAATGTCACTACACTGTCTCTCTTCTGTGCTGGCCTTTCTGTCTGCCCTGCAGATGCAAGCTGGGCAAAAAAGCTGATATCCCCATCCAGATATTTCCTTGATGTGACAGTGTCTTCCAGTTGGGCTGGAAGAGTTTCAATGCATCCTAAATCATCCCCAGGCCAGAGAAGAGCCTGAAAGAGCAGTAGTGGAAGTGCCGCTATCATGTAGAAATCAGTAGCAGACAGAGGTCCCCTCAGGTGCCATCCCCAACCTCCACCTCCTCCTGAAGCTCACAGATTACCTCCATCCATGGCACAACATCATCAGTACCAAACAGGCTTTCTCAACCTTAACGCAAAGGAGGTGAAATTATCTGCCAGAATAATTTCTGTGCAAGCATTAGACAGTGCCAAACATTGGTAAAAAAGCCATAAACCCTTGTGTTTTCTGAGACTGAATGTCCTTGTTACCGACCCTGTGCCATGCGGTGGATCTACCTGGCAGTTATGGAGTAGGTGGCCCTGCAATGAGATGAGGTGACACTGGAGCATCATGTGTTTATTGTCTGCAAGGCAGCGCACGGGGAAGGAAGGCTTCATATAAACACATAGCTGAGGGATAAGGCTTTGACTGGTGTTATCTTGCACTGCTTCAGTTACCCCAGGGGACTTTCCTCAGTTTCTAAATCCACTAATCAGCTGAAGATTTCAGTATTTATTTGGAATAAAAAGATATCGTAGCAACTGCAAGAAGCTGTGTAGCCTGGACCACTCGAAAAGGCAGCCTGGGAGCTGAATGATGACAATAAAAGCCACCTGGAACAATCTTCATGGAAGGAATCCCTAGAATGCTTAAAGGCAGAATTTGTATGAAAAAGCTGTCTGGTGACATCAGGTAAATATTTGTAGGATAAAACAAAATGTTTCAAGAATTGTGGGAAAGGCACAAAAGCCTTAATTGCTCTTCAACCTTTATGTGTGCCACTGAGCTTTATTGGTGCTGAGACCTAAAGAATTGGTTCAGAAGCCTGAGAAATGGGGTCCCTTTCACAAATGACAAACAAGTAAGTTAAAAGCTTTGTTAACAGAATGCCAGTCCTGGAGGTGACTTCTCTTTTCTTTCAAAACCCAAAGTGATTTGTACCGAAGTTACCCTTTTGATTTCCCCCCTGAAACATTAGGAGGAACACTAGTACCCAGGGGGCAAGATAAAGACAGCTGTGCTGGCATTTAAGTTGGCAAAATACTGCAGTGGGAATGCACTGCCCTGGAGAAATTTATGAAAAACACTTATCCAGATTAAGTATATCCTTTTTATTGTTATGGACTGTCTCTGAAGGTGTTTGAAATGTTTAACTGCTTACTAGTAAATGAATGTTCTTGCCTTTGGGGAAGGCTTCATGTGAAACCACAGAGCCAGCAAATAAGGAATTAAAAATAAACCTCAAGAAAACTATTCACATTTAGTCAATATGTATATAAATTTATTTCAGTTTTCCTAATCAGTCACAGTAATAGCAGATGCATATGCTAGTATCTTATATCCCTAGTGCTATTTGTACTCACCGGAAACATTTTATGGATATTGTCTTTTTTTTTAGTAGTTACTGTATACATATGAAATTGAAATGTGCCTTCCAGGCACTTCCAGAACTTCATTACTTTGAGGGTGGCCGAGCCCTGGCACAGGCTGCCTGGAGAGGTGTGGAGGCTCCTTCTCTGAAGATATTCAAAACCCGCCTGGACATGACCCTGTGCAACTGCTGTAGGTGACCCTGCTTTGGGAGGCGGGGTGGACTGGGTGATCTCCAGAGGTCCCTGCCAACCCCCACCGGTCTGGGATTCTGGGATTCTGTGAGTGTCCCTCCATTCTAAGAGCAGACATTCAAGTAAATGTGTTGAAAGTTGTTTTACAAATGCCAGTGAAGTGACATGTTTGAGGTGACAAAAGGCCAACCTGATTTTATTGCACAGAATTGTTGAGAAATGACAGCTGGTAGGCTGGCATTCACTGGATGGTGAGAGTTAAAGGAGGTGATAAAGAGCTTTTGTGGTGCCACTGAGTTGTAGGCTGGCAGGACAAGTTGGAAGAAACTAGAAATGTAAGAAAATATATTTAATTGGTTGAATTTTGATTAGCTGATAGTTAGAGAAGGATGCTGTAACCTTTCCTAGGCAGCGTTCACCTTTGGGTCACAAAATGGGAGTGTGTGGGATGGTTGTGCTGGAAGGAATCAAATTTACTGTGACTGCAATTACTTCAGAAACTAGAAGACTCCTGTAGATAAATACTGTGACATCACTGGGCATTCATTAATATCATTATGGAAGGCATTGAAAGTTGGTTAAATCAATCAGAAGGGACTACTTATTCCAGCATCTCCACAATGTCTGGGTGAATCCTGATGAGCTCCCAGAACATCAGCTTTGACTGCTGCTCTTTCCTTTTTACTCTGCCTGTGGTTTTTTCCCCTCTGTTTTGGTTGTCTTTCTCTTCATCCTGCATCTCCAAGCAAGGCATTTGACTTAACTGCTCTCCACCCACCCACCCAGCAGCACTTTATCATTGTATCCCTGTAGGTATAGTCAGTTAAAATAGGCATTTTCCACTGGGAGAGTGCCTGCTGGTTTAGCCCCTCCACCCAATCTGTGTGCCTCCAGCAAGAAGAATACAAAAGATAATAAGCAGTAGAGAGAGAAAGAAGCTTTTTCCAGCTTTCTTTTTTTCTCTTTTTCTTTGTGAGCACGGAGCTTGTGCTGTTTTCTGGGAAGCTGGAGGGCATTCCATAACAGAAGTGAGAGCTCCGGATTGGATATTTTCAACCTGTGCGCTGCGGGGTGCTGGGGATTGATGGAGTACTTTCGAGAGGTCTGGGAAAGTGCCTTAAATGAGATGATCATCTCCAAACATCAATTTCATTGTCAGAGCATCCATTCCTCCTCTGGAAAACTCTAGGAATAGGCACTACTAGTGTAAAACTGTTGTACACAGTAAGGCTTCAGTTCTTGACTCCATCTTGTACCATTGAAGGGTGAGATAAGCTCTTATGTAAACATCTTACCATTTAATCTTTAAAGGTGCAGCGACAAGTCTAGCTGATCTGCTTTCTGAGCAGATTCTCCAAAACTGAATGGCTGTTTATTCATATCACAATATTTTGAGGGCTCACCTTGCCATGTGTATGGAAGATAGCCTTGCCCTAGGGTGAACACAGCACAGACAAGACCCTGCAATACTTGGGCAATAAAATGCATTATTTGCAGAGAAGGTAGTTTGTTGTGGAATCACTTTTAAGCATCCCTGCATGAGTGGTACGTGGGATTGTGTTTCCTCAGGTCAATCCACTTTGCATGATTCAAAATACATTTTTTCTTTTGAATACGAGAAATATTCCCATCATAAAGAAGCTGGGGAAAGGGAACTGTGCCTTCATTGTGCTTTCTCTCCCTCTCTCAAGTACTTCAAATACTCCTGTGTCCAGGTGAGATGCCTTTATCTCCTCCTGATCAAATACCCAGATGGGCTAATTTCTGGTCTTGCTGAGACTCAGCAGGGAAATCATCCAGCTGAGAAGAACTCTCATTAATTTACAGCAAAATGCTGTCACCTAAAACAGCAGTCAGGAGCAAATAAGGCAAACACTGCCTACCACTGAATCTCAATTTTTTGAACAGAGGCCGTCATGTGTTATTTCATCTGATCTTCTGCACGTATTCACCTGTTCAGAAAAATGTGTTCATTGACAAGACCACTTGCCTATATTTATTTAAGACAAAGGCCTTTGCCTTTTTTCTGTTGCATTAAGAGTAGAAATGTACACAACCTAAGTGCACTGTTTTAATTTCTGTGATGACATTGTTTGGTTTTTTTAAGAATAGGCAGAAATAAACAGAATGATCATTTAAATTACATGCACTTTCAGATAAGCATTTTTCTAAAACATATTAAAAGTAAATGTTATTGTCCAATCTTCTTTTAGATGGCTAATTCTTTAGATCTTGTGCAATAGTATCAATAATGTATTTAGCTTCTTGGATAAGATAATGTTCTGTAAAATTAAAAATTCAAAATTGTATATTTGAGAATTGAGATTTTACAGCTGGCTTTTTGGCAGAAAGGGACTGGGGGTTTTTTGCAAGTAATAGCTCCACAATATAATCTTCATAAAATTAAGGGATTTCATAACTGTTCATTTGCTTGAGCTATTTCTAATACACTAGAATTTTATCTACACAGCCAAAGCAGAGGTGATAATGAATAAGGTGCAGTGTATCAAAAAATGGCAAACCCTATTTGGTCTCCAAAAGTTGTTGAATACATACATAAGATAAAAAATACAAAGCAATGGCCCATTTCCTTAGGAACTGATGACGTTTCATATTGCCCTTTTTTCACCTGCCGGAGGGAGAGCTAGAAGTTGCCCAGTGGTGAGATGGTTGAAGGTCTTTGCCATGAGGACAGGTTAGACAAGATCTTACCAGGAGCCTGGCAGTGCCAGGAGAGAGGGAAAGGGAGACGAAAGGTGACGAAATATTCTTGGTCCTGACCTACTGTGAAACCTTCAGGGCTTATGTTTCTGTGATACAGGCAGTGATCTGTGAAATAGCTCAGAAAACATCATTGAAAACCAGACAGCAATTGCTGTTTAGCTTACCTACCACTTTATCTGGCAGATATGGGGTGAAGAGAATGCTTAACTGGGAAAGGGTGATTCTAAAATCATTCCCCCATGTTCTTCTTCCTCCCTTTGGGATGTCTCCACTTACTTTGAAATGCTGTGCAATGCACAGATTTGGTGTTGTTTGCCCTGATTCGATCTGGTTATCAAGGCACACCTGGGCCCATAACAGAGGAGGTTCTCCCAGTTTTATGCTCATACGAAGTCCAAGGGACTCAGAGCTGAGTTCAACAGCAGATGGATCTGCTTCCATGGTCATTTTGTTTATCTGTTTGTTGGATTTAAGTACTATGTTCTTCTTTCCTTTTCCTTCCTAGCACTCAGGCTCACTTGCCGAGCCTTACCTCATTTCACTTCCAACTCTGTGATTTAATCAGTGTGAACCGACTCCTTCATGCAGAGCTGGGCTGACCTCAGTGGCACTTGACTGTGCCCGACCATGTGTGCCTGGCAGACGACAAATGTCTTTGATCAGATGCTGTTTGAGGTAGGAAAGGTCACCTTAGGTACTGCTGTGCTCTCTCTTATGGCAGGAATTCCCTCCAAACCAAGCTCAAGTGCCATGCACACCACTGGAGCCCACCTCCCCAGGCACCCAGGACACCACAAAGATGCTCGGTGGGAATCGAGCCCAGAGCACCTCCTTCACAGGCTTTGTCTGCGGGCACGGATGCCTCTGGAGCTCTACAGAGCTTCATAACACAGCTCCTGGCTGCAGCCCAGATGTGGCAGCCACCAAAATCTTGATGGGTTTTGGCTGCTCCTGACCCCATGGGTCAGCTGAAATGATCAGAAAATGTTTGGGTGACTATGAAGTCTTCTAGAAATGAGTATGTACTTAGGAAAGAATGCTGAACTTTTCAGATATGAGTTTTATCTAGCTCTAGCAAAAAGCCATTTTGGGAATACTCTTTTGCTTTCTTTTCTTGTTTTGTTTTTTATTCCCAAGTACTAACAGAGGCAGTTAAATCAGGAATTATTTTCAAATGTGAATCATTACTCAGTACATCGCTTGCAGTTAGAAATAAGCTTTTAATCATACTCCCATGCAAAAGCACTATTGAGAAAATTCAGATAATTTTTTTTCTTGTATAAAATTTAACTCTTAACTCAAACTAGAGATTATGGAACAAGACACACACACACACACACACACACACACATATGCAAGACACTGACTTTTTCCTGTCCTAGATTTAATCTTCTGTTCCTGAAAATTTGAATTTTTGGGGAAATAGTCTTCAAGAACATAAGTATACACTGTTTAGTCACACATTTCATTCAATCAAAATAAGGGTTTTTTTTTGTCAATTAGTCTTGCAGAATGTCTTAGTTAAGACTTAAAATATTTATGATCGTGTAAAGGAGGGAAAGTGTTTCCACATTTCATTTTCTACATTACTCAAACATACAGAATATGTATTTGGAAAGCATTTTCCATTTTATCAGTTTTTTATCATCAGGACGCTTTAGACGTGATCCAGATGAATGTGGACCAGGCAGGGAGTGCAGGCCTGCTGGGGTACCTGTATCACCTGTGGACACTACTGTGAAGGGCACGTCATAGCCCAGACTGCCTACAGATCCTATACAGCCTTGTCGTGACCTGCTAGCAAGGAACGGGCTCAATGTTTGTCAGTAAACTGTCAGTAGACATCATGTAAGACAACGTGGGATGTGTAGCAGAAAACTTTATGCAGCCCACACAGAGAAAGGCTAACAAGAGCTCAGGCATCACCACGTCCCATGCTCTGGGGCTTGCCTGGCCTGTGGCATGAGGACCTCAAGGAGTAAACGATGGAGTAAGCGATCAGACTTTGGGGACTGAACGTACATTATCTCAGTGATCCAGTAATTCTATCTAATATTAACAAAAGACAGTATCAATAAAGATTAAAATGATGCCGTTAAAAGGAAATATCAAGAGACTGAAAAGACTCTTAAGCAAACTTGCTTAAACATTTGAACAAATATTTGAGGACATTCGATGCAATGTTCATTTATTTTTAGTTCCCAGAATGAGAAGCAAATCCACCTGCAGGTCCACTGAGTTTATAATCATGAAATTGTTGTGTTTAGCCTCATTGGAAAGACAGGTGGTTTTTAAAATTCATATATACCAGATATTCTAATGATGCATTGTATACTGATATGATTCTCTGAATTGCTTTTTAAACTTTCTTTTTTGCTAGAACATACTTCAGTCCTTAGATTAAACAGCCAGGATAAATTGATAACAGAACAGAATTATAGTGCTCTGAAGTAAAAGCCATTTCAAGTTTTTTATTAAAAGGAAAACAAATTCTCAACAATTGCGATCTGAAATATCCCAGTCTTAAAAGTCTTATACTGCTGGCATTAGAAAGTGCATTAATAGAAAAGGGATACACCACTACTGTGTGGAGGGCTACATGTTCTGGTCACGTACACTCTTTACTGGACCTCCTCTTACGTCAGCATCAGTTTCACAACCTTGCCAGTTGGTTCCTTTCACTTTTCATATTAGCCTTTATTCATTAGGCAAGCTGATGTTAACTAATAGCTCATGGCTCAGCAATTATTTATGCTTTGGTGTACTTACGTGATCATTTGAAAAAAAACAGTGTGAACGGAAGAAGCTTCATAACCTTTTTATTCAAAATTCTCATGTTGAAACAGTCATACGAGAGACAAGAAGGAGAGGAAAGAAGACAAATAGAAGAAATATTCCTCTGAAAGTTCCTTTTTTTGACCGGCCTGTTGATGCTGCTTGCTTATACTCTGCAACACTAAGATATTGATCTGTGCTAGTCTTCGTATACAGTTTCAGCATAAAAAGTTATTTACTCTTCTGTTTAAAACATAGAGGACTTAAAGGGTATTTTTCATGATGATGGAGGCTATGAGGCAGTAAGTGGCTCATGCAGACAAATATATGCTTCCTCATGTGAGGTTCACTTAAATATGCATTCAAAGTGCCAGACGTATGGCAATGAGGAAGAGAAGATGCAGCACAATGGTTTTTTTTTCCCTTTGGTATGGAAATGCTGAACTTACTTTTTTGCTTTTGATACATTCTCACAGGTTTACAGATTTATGCCTTTCACTTAAAGGAAACAGCGTCTGGAGGTGGAAGAGCTCCCCACAACTATCTCGAGGCTGGAGTCAGTAATGAGGGGTTACTGGGTAAAGATGACTTGACTCAAAATATCCATCTATACTTGTATCTATTCTAAGGTTTGCTCTGCTTTTTTAATGTCTCCCTCCTGGAAGTTGCCTATGTTTGTCTCCTTTTTCTAAGGATCAAAAATTACGTGGTTAGGGCTCTGCGTTCATCCAGGAGGAAATGGCCAAAATCATTTCCCAGCCATGTGTGAGATCTTTTATGGTGCGTAAGTGCTGTAATAAACACCAGGCTCCTGTTGTCTGTCAGATCTGTTCAACACGCAGAGAGAGAATGGCAATGAAAATGTGCCATAACTGTTGACAAAAGCAGAAGCCTTTGCAATCTGTGTTTTCTGACAACAGGGACTCCTGTGATGATGGAGGGAAAACATTGAGTAGATGTGCTGAAAATCTCTCTGTCGGTACAGCTGCCTGTCGGTAAAGTGTTTTCCCTATAACTGGGCATCTGCACTCGTTCCTATCTTGAGAAGTTTTATGGTGCTGCCTTTCATGTATGAGAATATTTTTCAGATATGAAATGACGCTAAAATTTTTTCAGTGGCTCCAGCAGCATCATCTAATTCATTCTCCATCTGCAGACCTGAATTTCCCAGATCTGTTCTCAGGATGGCCAAAATACACTACTGCACGCAGTAATGATAATTTCCAGAGCTGCGTGTGCCTAATAATTCATCAGTAATGAGATTGCTCCTTCAAGAGACTACGAAGAAAAATTGCAGTGAGCTTTACATTGCAAGCTTCAGTATCAATACAGGATCTTTAATGTCAGACTGCAAATCTCCACAACTAACTAGGTAGCCTGAGTTAGATAATGATTGTCTTCTGAAAACTATTAACACTGTCTTTCTACACTGTCCTACTTCAACTGCTCAAAAAAATTTCATTCTAAGTTCAAGTACAACCCAGCCACAGTTTGAGCTGTATGCCAGCAAGTTTCAGTACTAAAATGTCTCTCAGTAAGGAAGTCCAAGGAGGAAAGTCTTCACTGACTTCACTGATCATCCTCTTTCACTGCAGTCAGGATGAATTTATCTTTTTCTGAAAATTACCTGACTGCTCCTGCTCGTGTTATGAGTCAGAACTACCAACCTCGGCAAACCCAGCAGAGGAAGACCTGGCGTGTTCCCGAAGTCAGACCTGGCGTGTTCCACCACACACGTGGTCTCCATGAGTAGCCCGGTGTATTCAAGACGCATTGGCCTCCATGCTGCATCCGTGGCTGATGTTTACTTGTGCTCTGGCTGTTTGTCCAGGACTCGGGCATTCTCACGGCTGGGACTAGCAGGTACCCAGAAAACAGGGGGCCATTTTGTGAAGTTTTAGGGGGGCAAATTGCTGCTACAGGAGAGAGGCTATTGCTAAATGTGTCTGTACCTCAGAACTTTTAGAATTTTTTTTACTTTTCTTCTGGAAGAAGCAAACTTTGATTTTTAAAAGTTTCTGCAGTATTATTAAATACTGCCCATCTATCTGTTTGGTTTTCAACACAGTGCTATCTCCTATTGTAATATTCATACCTCATCATGGCATCCAACTTTCTCTTCCTCCCATATAATTACATCACCTTTCTCAATAGTATTGCATATATTTTTATAAACCCTGAAGGCAGTGTTAGAGGCAGGCTAAACTTGACTAGGGTGAGATAGAAATGCTAGGCAATATTTTACACTGGCAGGAAAGAAGCCCTAGAGAGAAAAATATAGAGCTGAGACACAAATGTGGCCTGTAGGGAGAGCCTTTTATCAGCATGAGGGGGAAGTATCAGAAAGAAAAAAACCCTTCCTAAAAATCTTTAATACATCTTGAGTGTTACTGCACTCAAAAGTTTAACTCTTCCAGAATGCCACAAAGCTTTTTATAAGACAGATAAATCTAATTCCATTAACCCTCTGCCAATTTCCCGATTCAGCACATGCAAGCAGACGTGAGGCTAAGCTCACACGTCTTTGCCTCCTGTTGCATCTCATTAAAGTGGAAGACCTCACTGTGGAGAGCCCCAGCATACCAGGAGGCCAGTGTCGGAGGGGAATTTCAGCAATGCAGAGACCATACTGTCTCCCTGCACCTGAAGGGACTAAACACGCACAAAACCATGCTCAGAGTAGGAGCGTTTTAGATTAAGTCATGCTGTGTGGTGTTTCTCTGCGCACAAGAACAGCAAGAATGTTACGATGCCCTCTTAGACAAGAGGTGCTTTTTCTTTTTAAGTGACCTTATGTGTTAGCTAGTCCTTTCAGAGAAAGGATTTTTAGTAGGACTTTAGTTCCATGTAGCTGCCTAACACAACCTACTTGTCTGGTTCGAGATCTGGATTACACGATTATACTGCACAGTACTTCCTTGCCGCCTTTCAAAGGAGAATTTGTGAACCACAGCAGCAGCGAATGCTGTAAGAAAGGCTTAAAGGGAATTATCTGCTCTCAGACCCAGAATGAAGGGCTGAAAAAGCAGGCAGTGCTCAAAAAAAGAGCAGATGGTTAAAAACCAGCTTTTACAGAGCTCTTCTAACCACCAACCACGTGTAAAAAGAGGGAGAAGCTGAATTAAAATGTGCTATGAGAAATAGTCTCAGCCAGTCTAAACACCACTCTCTGGACATGTGAAAGCAAATTATATTTAAATCCATTTTATGCAGATAAATGCCCTTATGCTATTAGTACTACTTGAAGTGGCCTTGGTGAAAATTCAACTCTTTCTCTTTTTCTCAAGTGGCATGTTTTGGGAGGAGGAGGAAGAAGAAAGGGGACAAACAAACTTACAAAAGAGAAAAAAAAACATGCAAAAGCCATGGTCTCTTCCCTCAGACTTACTTATCGTATTATAGTGTGTCCCAAAGATATTTTATAATGTCTTTCACCTAACATGAAAATTGTTATAATCCCCAAAAAGCTAAGCTTAGAAAGCTGCAGCAGTTGCATTTTTTACCATATCTAGAAAAATGAAAGGATCCATTTTTGTGGCAATGCGCTGCTGGAACCAAATTCATGTCTGTGAAGTCAAAGAAATGACAGAACAATGCACTTATCCTTAGAACTGCTGGTAACGGACATTTCTCAAACTTTTAAATGCTTGAAATCTCTTACCATGTGGCATCACTTTCTCAGAATTCAGGTTTCAAAATTAGAAATAGTTAGTACATAAAGCATCATTTAAAACCAACTTTCTACCCAGGTTCCTGTTTTACACAGCAATCTTACCAATTCAAACCATGGTCTACAACTGTGATGGCTATGACACTTTAAAAATATTTATACACAGAAAATTTGAAGATCCTTACTCGTCCAATAGTCTCTGATGACTCAGTGTAAAGCCTTTATTAAAAAACAAAAACAAAACCAAAAACCCCCAAAGTTTGACCCATCACTATGTGTGTGAGCACATGCTTTTATCAGCCCACGGTTTGCTTGAATCATTCCTGTTTGTATGAACCCTCAAGCTGTTAAGTTCTCAAAAACAGATCCTGGTAACACAGGGAGTAAACTTTGTCTAGGAAAAGGTTAGAAAACTGTGGTCCAAAATTATATTTATTTATATCCTTCATTTGAGAGAACACTTGGCTATTATGAATCATTAGAGTAGCTTGAACGATGAGTCATCAGTACATGATGACAGAATTGTTATGTTTCAAGGAAAGCAG
>NW_009623846.1:27634-36246 GCF_000690535.1 Cariama cristata
TTAAGCTCTGACAAATTTTAAAGAACTAATAGTATGATCAGAATTATATTTGTTATACTGCAGGCAGTTACATTCCTGGAGTCTCATTTAAGATCAGATTCTGCTGTTATTTGCATTGAATAGTGCCACAGTTAATGAGACTGTTTGCAGAGTTGCTCTCTATTAGAGTCTCCAAATCAGGATTTTTTTTAATATATTGCCCTGTAGTCCATGACCAGTGTTATCTTTAATTATTGTATGGTGTTTAGAGATACCGTTGTGATAAAATCCTAGAGTATTGCATTAGTCAATACTAATTCAACTGGGAGTTCACTGCTTCCTATTGCCTTAATTTCTGTTCCACGGCCATGACTTTCTTAGATGGAAAGCACGCGGCGGTACAGAGGTTGTAAGCTCCTAAGCAGATGAGCTAGAGAGGAGCCAAGAGAAAGGGAACAAAACACTCTTGTGGGTTGAATAAGGTTTGTACCCGATGTTCACTTTGAACCCTTGAATTCCATGAAAGTGGAAGATCAAATTCTCCGTTTTGCAGGATAGAGTCCCTACCCCAGTTTTTAAATGCAGACCCATCCTCAGTATGGTCAGAGGTACAGATTTCTCCCACTCATTTAGGTTCTGGCCAGAAGCTTGATCAGAGCTTCATAAGCCCTGAAGCTGCATCTTCAGATAAAAGAAAATGTGAAATCAAAGTACCCCGTTTCCCCAAATACATTGGTTGAGTTGTAATAACATGAGAGACTGGTGACTGGAGATTTGTTAGAAGAGAAACTAGGTGTACGAAACCAAAAGGAGGTCCCAGACTTCTTTTGCTGCTGATCTGCTTCCTAATGGAAAGGGAGAAATATCAGAGTATGGATGGGCGATTGAGGTTGCTAGGGTTAGGACTGAAAGAGGAGGTGAAGGTGAAGCCTGAGTTACCCTCACTGCTTTTTTTGGCAGAAGCAGACTCATTACTAAGGCACGCACTAAGACCCTAGACCCGGCCAAGCCTAGACTGGTTCAGGAGACGTGGCAGTGGCTGCAATGTGCACAGCAGTAACCCAGTGTCCTGGCCTCAGCAGAGGGGAGCAGTAGGTGTCTGCAGAAAGAGCTTAAGCTTTTAGTGACATTCCCTTACAATATTGTCTCTCAGCCTTTGAGGATTTCTGTTTCTGTGTAAAACAGCGTGACACAGAGCTCAGAGCAAACCATTGAACTGCACGCTCCTGCAGCTGGTTTGGTAGCTTGCTCCGAGTTCAGAGCAGCCACAGCTGCACAACAAACAGCTTTGAAAATCAGGTGGGCTGAAGCTGCTGGGGATATTCCCTGTACCAAATTCAAGCATAAACATGGTGCTGACAGGTTTAGATAAAGCCAGGTGGTGCAGCAGGAGCCAGGACATGTGGAGCAGGTGGAGGGGTATGAGGCACTGATGCTTCTCCCTGCAGAAAATGGGCTGTGAGAAAAACTGCTAAGAAAAAGCGATGGGCCTGGCTCTTGAGTCCCTCTCCACCACCCCAAGTGACGACCATGCAAGTTTTGGCACAGCAGGTTGTACAGTACACAGAGTCTCTGTCCTCTAAAACCATGCAAGTTTTGGCACAGCAGATGTACAGTACACAGAGTCTCTGTCCTCTAAATCACCAAGCAGCAAATGCCTTGTAAAAATCGTAGGATATTTAGTGCAAAAGGCCAGAACCAACAAATTTTCAGTGTGTGAATGAAGGACAGCAGAACACAGAGGAAATCACTCCCAGCTGGATGTCCCAGGAATTTGGTAGATAAAATGCTCAGCTGGTCCTTGGAAGCAACATATGATTTGTTCTACAGAAAAGTGTGAAATCCTGGGGGTTTCCCTCAAGCAATCCTGAAGGAACAGCCTTTCCCATCCCCACGTCTAATCACAAACAGGAGGCAGGAACCAAAAGTCAAGTCCCACTGTCCCTGTACCAGTGACCGGCCCACACTGCGATCTCTCCGTGCTGTTTCAGAGGAATAAAGTGAATAAAACTCAAGGGCTTTGTTATTCCTTGAGGGTGGAAAAAAGTCTTCCTGAGCCTTGCAGATGAGCAGCAGAGCACTAAAGCATGGAATTAATTATATACAGTAATTATTTGTTTTGACAATGCAACAAAGGGCTGATAGGAAAGACTTTATTCAGTGAGTTGAACTACTCAAAAAGGTGTTGCTACATTCACTGAGCTCTAGCTCGAGACAAAAAACCTTTCTTGCTGCTACTCCAATTGAGAAGCTGCTCCAGAGCCCTCACTACTGTGATGATTTGAGCGTCCTGATACCAGGCTAAATTCACTCATGCTTGGCACATACTCATGGGATGTTGCAGAAAAACTGTCCTTTAATTGAAATAAGGCTTTTGTTGCCGTGATACTCGTTTCCCTGGAATGTGTTTAGAGAACTGTCTCTTCTTCAGATTGCTAAGCTAGCCTGAAGACTTTCTACACAACCATCCTGTCGACCCTTTTCTCTTTGTGTTTGTTCGAATTGATGTTTTCTGTGCCTAGGTCTCCTTCAGAACCTGCTTCCATGGTGGAGGGGATGGGACATGACTGTCCCAAAGAAAACAAGCATCTCCCTCAGAACCTACTTCCATGGTGGAGGGGGTGGGACATGACTGTCCCAAAGAAAACAAGCCACTTTCTTTGCCTCTGTTTCTTGTCAGTCCTGCTTTCACCTGTGCTATAGCAGAACAGGAATGGCTGACACCCTTTCTATACAGAAGTTGCAAAGGAAAGATGCCCTGCATGTACAGTACAGGTCAACCTGCTGTGGTTCCAAGACTTATGCTGGGCATAGGAACAGTTGGGTTTTTCTGCTGGTCTTTTCCATCAGCATTCAATCATTTATTTCTTATTTATTTATTTTTTGCAGAAAAGCAGCACTAATAAAAGGCAAATAACCAAAATTAATCGTGTTACTGTGTTCATACTTCAGAAAAAACTATCCATTTCAAAAATGTTTGAATTGAAAGAAAAAGATGGAAAGGGCCTGGTCTTGGTTACAACAGTATAAATCTTTTCCAGCTGTAACAGTGTCTGTGGAGTTTATGAGCAGCTTCTGTTCTGCTGACCCCCTTTCAGTGTGCATCCTTCTGTTCTGGCCTGTCTCTCTCTCCTGACATACTCTGCCTTGCCACCTCTCACCTTCTACTCTCTTCCTTCTCCCTCTGTGCCTTTCCCTCTGCTTTCCTGGCTGCAACTTCTAAGAAACTTAAGGAATTTTAACCGAAAGCATGTTGCACAGTTGCCCTAGTACAGAAGCATTTAAGTATGTCCGAGGAAGAAGAGTCTATAATATCCCAGGGTAGTTCATCCTAGGATTTTACCACCACAGTACCAAAAGTTTTTCTTTATTTGGTGTCACACTCAGTCTTCTTTTTTTCTGAGATTCAGAAAACTCCTTTCCCTGGATTGTCAGGGATTTTGGGGGCCAGTACTGTTAAACAGCCATGGACAGACAACAGTGTGCGTACAACAACTTTAGGCAGTGTATACAATGAGGGTGGATCAGGTTAAGTATATCACAGCATGTGTTCACTAGGTCCACTGAACTCCTCAGCTGTCTGACCACTTTCACACAAGCTTCTTCTGTTAAGCAAATCACCCTGTATTCATCTCCTAGTCGGAATGAAAATAAATTGGCCCACGTCTTCTGAAAAAACCCTGCTCCCCCTAGATTTCACAGACCCGTGTGTTTGCTTATAATCCACTGGGCTGATTCCCTGCTGATGTCAACATGTTTAAAATCTGTTATTGCCATCAGATCCTATCCTTTAGCAGTCAATTAGTGTTCATGAAGTCATCCTCAGAGACAGAACTGTTGTTTTCGGGTTTTTTTCCACCTCTTTGTTATCTAGGAGCCACATATGTCATATGCTCAGCTGCATGCCATGGCATGAAAATTTCATGGAACTTTTAAAAAGAATAAAGAAAGATCCACTTATAAATCCATTGCTGCAACATAGCCTGTAGTTAGTTTTACGTTTTGTGTAATGATAAAGAAGGAATTGTTGGTTTCATTTACCCACGGTGATTAGTCAGCACGTACCTGTAATGTGACATGCAAACATCTAAATGAATAGAAATGTTTGTTCTGACGGAAGTATGAATACTCAGATGCAGTAATTTCACCATTAAATGCAACAGGTGCAATTTCCCAGTAAAGCAAAGCCAATGGAGTGAACTATTTTTGTGTTGAGAAATGCTTTTTCTGGAGCTTGGTAGGCTTAGCAGTACTGTAGTGAAGGTCCATGAAGGTCCAGAAATACCATGTGCATGAGCAATGTTCACTCCTCTGCAATGGGAAAGTAAAGTGAAGCAAAACCAGGCCTGCAAGGTGAATTGTTTTCTTGTGAGAGTATTAATGTTAAAAGGTCTTTCGTGTGTGTATTAACATGCAAGCAAGGAAACCTTACTGCTTCATAATAAGGACAGAATTTGTACAAGAATTACATTGCATATTTACGAGTGAAGAAATCTTTCTAGTCACATCAGATGAAGAGCAAAGTGGCGAACATCATAACTGGATGCTTTTGACTTGTGTCCTGTTCTTAAAGTATGATTTCTGAGAATACCACCAGATCTGTTATAAAATACACTTAAGAGCATGGAAATGGTTTGGGAGTCAAAAACTCAACCCAGGCGGTCATGGGGCTTGCAAGTAAATGCTTTTCCTGACATTCCAAAATTTCTCACCCTGTAATGAGCTTCCCCATCTGTTGAATAAAGTACATTCATCCATTTATCCAGTGGTTAAAATCTCCTGCGTGCAGTGGGTTTGTGTGTGTAGTTGTCGACATACAAGCAATTTCACAGGGCTCCACTGTGTTTTCTTACTTTGCACAATGGTTTCATCCAGAATCTCCAAAATGTCTTGTGAGAGAAAGATGTATACAAATCACCATCACGCTGGTGGTTATCTTTCAGTTGCAGTCAGAATTACACTGATTTTTGCTCTGTAACTGTAAATCTCCCTGAGCAGCTTATTTTCACTGGACTATTAATTGCCTGTAAAAGGACAAGAATTATTGTTTGCTCCAACGGGAATACAGTAGTTTAATGGCAATGTAAGAGGCAAATTTAATTTTTTTATTACATTCCAATAAATTTTTCCTTCCACATATTTAATCTGATTTCTTTATCAGCTCAAACTCTTTGCTACACTGTTGTCCAATTAAATCTCCAACTTTTGAAACCAAAATTGGCTCTTGACATGGGTTCTTTAAGTTGGCTTCTTCTTTAAGAGCTACACATCTGCCAGCAAATGAAAAAAAAATGTGCATTCATATCTAAATTCCTGCCACCAGCTCTCTACATCGAAATCGTGAACTGAGGTCCCTGAAAGCAGGCTCAGCCCATGCCAAGGCTGGTGGTTTCTTCTCCCATCAGAGGTTGAGGAGCACTGTCCCAGTGTGCTCCCATGCTTCCGACAACAGGAGAGTGGCTTTCTAAAGTCACTAGGTCGGGCTCTCAGCCAAGGGAGGCTCATACACATCCTGATGTACTGCACGTCACCTGCCAGCCTTTCATCCCTTCAGTCAAAACATGTCCTTGGGAAATGATTTTTTTGTAACTGAATGATCGCTTGCACTCGATTTTATTTCTGTGTCTCTACAGAAATAGTGCTGCGATTGCATTTTCATGCCTTAATATAATTGCCTAAATTGACCTAACCTGGTGAAAGTACACCAAATTCAAAAACTGTAAAGGTATTGAGTAGTCAAATGCAGTAATTAAGGGAATCTTTAATCACTTCAGATGTAGAAACTGCAGCATTCAGTAGATGACCTTGCAAGCTAGGTCCGTGTACAGCCCTATGTGGCAGAGGACCATAAGCTCAAGAGCAGAGACACAGACACTGTGACTTTTTTCCAAACTGCCGGAGAAAACCCCTGCAAGACCCTCATGACCTTTTACTGACAGTTTTTATTTAAATTTGTTGTAGAACAAAGGTGAACACTTACTGAACCCAGATAAAACCAGATATAAATTACCATCCAGGGAAGCTTGTCCACCGCCTCTCTCAAATTTAACAAATAGAAAACATTTCTCCGTAAGGCTCTTGTTCTAAAAATAGCTCTTCCCAAATCACAATCAACTCATCTGTATGTTCATTTTAAAACTGTAGATATTTGAAATACTACATTTTTCACACTTTCAAACCCCAGTTGTTGTTTCAAATATTGAAAATATCTTTCATTACTGAGCACATCACACATGATCCAGTTCAACTTTCAAGTTTCAGAGTTGATGTCTGCAACCTCAGCTCTCGCTGAGGTTTCTGAGGTCCATTTACTTCATTTATTCAAATAAACAGGACCTCTGAAATACTGGGAAATGGGTGGAGATGTGGAGTGGAAGAGCAAGGACAGCAGAATAAGGAAAATATTGGATGTACCAACGTGTTTTAAGCCTAGATACTAGCCAATTAGTTTGTGCTGCTCAAGTATCAATTTATGTAGCTGAAAATCTTAGAAAAATCCCTATATTTTCATCTTCTTTCTCTAAAAAATAAATTAGAATGAATTTTAATAACATCAACTGTTTTATCTCAAGGGACATCTTCCTTTGAAAAATATAAACCTCTTCACAGACAAATGGTCACAACTTGCCATCGCTAGGACTTACTAAGAAGTTCAAGAGACTGAACGAATTGCTATGTAGGAAAGTCAGTGCTCATATCGTGTTCTTTTAATCTGGCAGATTTTAGAATGTAGTTTTCAGAAATATGAAACTTAACCTGCTTAGTTCCCTTATTTTTCAGATAACTAAATTTAGGAAAAGTGAAAGTCTTCATTAACCCTTTCATATCATGACTTGTGTCTTGATAGCATTCAAAAGTAAAATTTCAGTTGCCATTTTTATTTTAAAATACTTTCCCCATCAACTCTTTAGAAAATATTTACTTTCTGCCAAGTGAAAACACACGTGAAGGTCAGAAGAACAAACCAACCCGGTTAGGGTTGAAATCCTTCCATCACTCCCTCGTTGCTCCTGACAGCATTAAGCAAGGGACAAAAAGGCAAATGTTAATAACGGCATGTCAGCCTGGATGTTTGACACTAATGTTGAATGTCCTTGCTCTTGTGTGTACTTTTGCCAGTGCTCTTACATTCTTTTAAAGCATTCTCTAGGAGAAAAAACTGCAGGAGAAAACCAGCACAATGTCAGCTAAAATGGGAGATGTCTTCCATGAGAAAATATCCAAACAGCATAACTATTTAGAGATCACTATGAGGACTCTGAGGATTTCTTTAGATCTTGAATCAAGGTCCGAGGTTGCATTCATCTGTCCTTGATGAATCTCCCCTAATGTTGGATTGCTCCTTGAGAGAGGTGATACAAAAAGGACATCACCAAGGGAAAAAACCTAGGGAATTTATGGCCTATATGTTTTCCTAAGTACTCTCAGAGATACTGGACCACTTGATGTTTTCATAGGGAAGGTCCCTGTCCTCTACCCCTTTTCCTGCAGGTCAGAAGAGTTGGTTCCAGAGTGCTCAGTGCACTCCCACTGATGGCTTGTTTTCATTTGCTCTTTGAAATTTACATCTCCAATATTTCTCGATCAAATTGACAAAAAGAAAACATCATACGACTAACAAGCAACAATGGGGATGAGGTAGTCACTTCATTAGTAACCTGGTCACATCACTAACCCAGTCATATCATTTAGCTACTCACCCCGGACTCAGATTCTCAAGCAGATCTCAGGTTCTGCCTACCGGAGGTGTCCCAGGGGCGCCAAGAGCAGATTGCAGGTTGGTTCTTCTCTGACCTACAGCCTCACGTCAGCTCCTTCCCTCCCCTGTGACAAACCAGTTATCCCACAGCCCAGTCTCACTTCGGCGTCTTTCTTGGTTCAGATAAAATCCACTGCCCAGAGAGGCTGGGCGGCGGAGCTGGCACAGTTGTGGGGTCAGATCCTCCAAGGAAATGGTCTAGCCTGGACCAGGTCTTCCTAGGCTTTGGCTTTGGCCACTGCGACAGGGAGTGGGTTGGCACAGGCCATATTTCTTTATTTTATGCCACACTAGGGGTCAAGCAAGTTAGGCTTTTAAGGGATAGTCCCAGAGGAAGGATGCTATTGGAAGAGGGTATCCAGACCTGCCCAGCATTCCCCCCATCCCATCGGAGGTGTCTACAAAGCATTTGTAGACTCATCCCAAAAGTTTTAGGCAAGGAGAAACTGCGATCGTGGGAATGGTAGAGCTAATGGAGACAAACTTAAGTTTTACCGTGTGCTATAGATCTATCATGCACTGTATCATTGTCTCATCTTGGAGTCTGGCAGAGATTTAGAGTTTTGAGCTGCTACTGCCACTGTAGCTTTGATGAGCTGGCCGTGGTTTTTATTTGTTTGTCTGTTTGTTTCTGTGTGCTTGCACCGGCAGATTTTATTTTTTTTAAATTGTTTGTAATGTACTTCTCTAGTCTGCCTCCATCAGGTTAACAGAAATCAGTTGATTTATGAATAACAAACAACAGAAGAAATGAAAAACATTTTTCTTAAAATTCCAATGACAGCAGTTTGTTTCTTAACCTGCAATAGACTTTTGAACTCTGAGATGGTCAGTGCAGTCTGTGGTACTGTCATGGTTTAACCCCAGCTGGCAA
>NW_009623847.1:0-3518 GCF_000690535.1 Cariama cristata
ACCCCCAAGTCCTTCTCGTCAGGACTGCTGTCAATCCCTTCACCCTCCAGCCTGTATTGATGCTGGGGGTTGCTCTGACCCAGGTGCAGGACCTTGCACTTGGCTTTGTCGAACCTCATGAGGTTCACATGGGCCCACTTGTCGAGCTTGTCCAGGTCCCTCTGGATGGCATCTCAACCCTCAAGTATGTCAACCACACCACTCTGCTTGGATTTGTCAGCAAATTTGCTGAGGATGCACTCCATCCCACTGTCTAGGTCACTGATGAAGATGTTGAACAGTACTGGTCCCAGCATGAACCCCTGAGGGACACCACTCGTCACTGATGGTGTTTCAAGACTTGCAATTTGGGCTTACGCATTTAGTAACCACTTACATCTAACTTAGATGCCTAAGATCTCCTGAGGAACTATTGCTTAGGCTCCTTATACATCAGTATTCCTTTCTTCTACAAGCAGTTGCCCACCTGAAGTGGTTACGTGAACACAGACAGATTAGATATGCTCAGTCACTACTTTATTTGGGGTGGCATGAGCGCACAAGGTGATCTGGATCTGCGTTAGGTGTTATGGTGTTGTACAGGAAGTTGTTGAGCAGCTATGGCATCGTCGTAGTTGCCTACATCCTACAGCAGTGTCCACCCAGATAAGAGGTCAATAATGTCCTAGGTGCCTGACGTGGGCTTACTAGGAGAGAGCTATGGCAGTAAGGAGCTGTCTGTGGGGTCAGAAAGCCAGTATTACTGTTATCCCTGCTTAACCTATGGATGTGGGGCCCAGAGGGATTTTGACTTATCTAAGTCAAGGTCACTCAGAAAGTCTTTGACAGAACCCAGAAGTGACATCTGTTGTCTAGCATCCCTGTATCATAACTATCATAACTGGCCACCAAAGCTTTTTTTTTTTTTCTTTTGATTATTGAAATCTTCTGGAAAATTTGTGATCCCTGTTCTTACACTTCCTAGTCTCCTCCTGAGAACAAAGCCAAGTCTCTTGTAGGGAACACAGAGGAAGATATTGATGGTTCATGGAGCTGATGAGAATAATCTTTTTCTTTCCTTCTAAGCATCTCCGAATCTTACTGCTCTCCATAGAACAGTTTTACAAAAATGGGTGACTCATACTATTTCTCTGTGAACAGAAAGTGCTGTCTGGTTTTCGTTTGAAGAGGAAGTCAGTCAGATTTCACATCCTTACTTGGGGACAGCTGGTTTAAAATCTAGATGATTAAAATTGGAAATTAACCGGAATAGAGAGATTCAGTTTAGAAATGTATTAATAGAACACTAAGGTTGGGATTTATACCCACAGCTAGCAGAAGATTCAGCTGTGTGTAAAATTTCTACTCACTGTTATCTAGTGAGGCAAAACAAGTTTCTGGACAAGTATGTGTCATGTAACTATGGGCTAATTAGGGTAAAATGGCATGCTGACGTGATATTAGTGACAGGAGGTGTCTAGTTTTCTTGGTTTGGGCCTTTACTCACTTCTTGTTGTGGGTAAAAGCAAGGAAGGGATGGAGAGAGAAGAATTCACCTTCGTCTTTTTCAGAAGTGGAGATGTAATGGTTTAATGTGATTAATGATTTAATGATTTCATGATCCAGAGCTGTCCCAGCCAGAAGAAGTCACTTTGTCTTCTGGCCAGGAGGGCCCTCAGGGGGTCAGGACGGAGGCAGGAGCTGCGTGGGTGCTGGTCCCCTTGCCCGCTGAGGTCCCATGTGGTGGCTGTCAAAGGAAACTTTTCAGATGGGACTCATCTCTAGATCTGTGTAATCAAGTGCATTGCATTAATGTCACGCTGCTGATTTCTCCGAGGAGGCTCCCGTGCCTGCGGAAGGACACTGGTGGGTCGCTTCTCTGCCCACTGGGGATCAGGAGTGAGGGTGGCGATGGTGGTGGTGGGAGACAGTTCAAGGTGCATGATCCCAAGTGGGAGCTCCCCTTCTGTGGCTGCAAAGAGGTAGGGGCTACAATTCACGGCAAGATGGGAAAGAAGGGGCTCATTTCTGTCTGGGGTAAACTAAGAAGGGAGGAGCATGAGAGTTTGTCTCTGAATTTGCCTGTTTCCGTTTGCAAACATATTGAGTCGTAAGTAAGAGTGTTTGGTTGAGGTTTTCTTTGCAAATGAAGGCTCGTCTGTAACATGCACTGTTACCTGGAGAGTAACAACACCCTGCTCTGTACAGCTGTTTGAAATGAGTAGAACTGCTGTTGAAAAATGAAATAAGAGCGTCACTAGATGAACTGCCTACACCCAGACCAGTATGCCTTCCTAGGAGCAGAATAGCTGCGCGGGTCCATAGCAACCTGTTGATCAGTGGCGGCTAGTACATTACAGCAGCAGACAGAGCGGTGAAAATGCCAAGGCAAGATTTTCTTGAAATACCATCATGAAATTCCATCTAGAGGGGGTTCCCCACAGGGGGTCTTAAGCTAGAAATCCAGAGATACCTAGAAGTGGCTTTAGACAACGAGCAAAAAATGATAATAATAAAAACCTGTTTGTATTTCATGGGAGGGAAAATAAGTGTTTTTCCAAATACACGTAATTTCCACTAACATCCGTCTCAGGAAGATAAATACTGTAACCATTTCTCTGTGTGAAACTGCGTGTTTATTATGGTCTGTGTCAGCCTTTTTTGGACCACGTGTGCAGAATCAGGAATTCTGCTCTCACAGCCTTAAAAGCTCTGGTGCTAGTGAATACTTGAGGATAATGCTGCTAACAAAATTCGCTTCCTTTTTTTGACCCATTGCCTGTTTATCCCCTTTTGAGCGCCTAGGGTTAGCATCCTTGTCCACATGTGTTCATGCACAGGAGCTTTTAATCTCAGCTTTCCTGCCCTGAGTCGCTGTGCGCATGTGAACACGCCGGTGCTGTCGTGCGGGAAGGTGGTGAAATGGCTTCTGCCCCAAGTGTTCTCCTGCCGTTTGCTCTTGTCTGGGCTGTATTCACATAAATGTTCTTTCCAACTTCCTTTACTTAATAATGTATAAGCAGTTACATCCTGCTATTGAAATTATTTCTTGCTTAATATTGAATGAATATAATATACATTATACGCATGAATATAATATGCGTTATCCATAGGCACTGATGCTTGTCATTAGCTACTGTTCTACAACAGCAAAAACCAAATAGAGACTGACCAAATTATGGAATTCTTGATGGCTGTCTTGACCATTGGAACTTGCTAGAGTCAAAATAGAAACCTGTGTGGTTATTCTTGCAAAAGAAGGGCAAAGGAGTAGAACTACCAAAAATGCAATGGAACACAGGGAAAGATATAGAATCAAAACATATTCTCAGCTATATATATATATTTTTTTTTTTAACTGGATTGAACTTAGTGATATGTTCGTATATGAAGTGAGAAATACATTAGTTCCGAAGAAATGTAGCAAATTCTGTTTTATAGCCCAAGAGAGTTTTCAGAACATAAATTGTACAGTTCTTTGGTCGGATTCATTTCTTTGCAGTGTGGTCAAAACAATCTTGTGGATGGTTTGTGAGTAA
>NW_009623847.1:3530-24735 GCF_000690535.1 Cariama cristata
TTTTTCATTCTTGTGTCTGCAAAAGAAGAGTTGTTTGGTATTTATGCAAGAAGCCTAATCAAAATAGCATATAATGTAGCTCTGAACCAGAGAAGGATGTAATATTTTCGGAAGCAATAGTATGTTTATTAAACAACAATGATTTGCCTTTAGTTTTGTGTCTAAGCATTTATTATTTCCATCTTGTTTTCCAGAGACACTTAATTACAATGCTGTTTATTTTGTTGCTACTGGAGCATTAAAAAAAATCCTGTTACTTTATAAATAGAAGCTTAAGACAGGTTATAGTTCTGACCAAAATTGAACATAAACTCTGATTAGATTATGGCATCTCATATAAGAAATTATTAAGATCGCTTAAGATCATATGAATGAACTACCTTTTCATCCGGGAGAACTGGGAAAAGGCAGAGGCAACACAGCTTGTTTTTCTACTGCACCCCATTTGCAGGCATCAGTACTGCAGACGAATATGCAGTAAAAAGAAACAAAGTCTGAAAGTTAATACCCCAGGCGCCGAACACATGTCTGCGAAAGAGGAATGCAAGCAGACATTTCTATGGGCAGTACATTAATTCCTAACGGGCTCTTTCTCTTTTACAGAGGTCAGATTATTGGACAGAGCAGAATCCAGTCTCACGCAATGTATTACCTGCCGTGGCGCGCGTGGAGTACCAGCATAGCCGTCTTTCCTCGCTATGGGGTTTGCACCCCGCGGTACGTCATTAATGCTTCTGCTGGTAAGACACAGACAACTCAACAGGTCAGTCCTACCGGAGCTGGCTGCGTACAGATCTGGCTTTTTATACTGCCAAAATATTCTCAGCCGCAAAGTGCCGGGTGTCCCCGTAGCACCAGAGGGACGGGATGCCGGGGAGGATGCGTGCACAGAGGATGCAATCCTGCCCGGTGTTTTGTTCCATATGGCACTTCGTTCTTTAGTCCCCTGCTTCCCCTTTTAACTGCTGCTGATGTGATGGAAAACATCAGGTTGATAACGCTGGTGTCTGGAGCCAGGGCGTGACATAGTAACAGGGTATGACATCAGTGCAAGCCTTGCCATAGCCTCCAGTGAATTCAGGCGTGCGCCCTTGCGGTTTTGCCATGGGAGATGCTGAGCCTGGGCAGAGGCAGTGGGAGGTCCCTGGGCCCCAGGCCCCAGGGGAGAGCGGAGCCGCTTTGTAGGTGGTCTCCCTGCTCCTGGAGAAGGGCACAAACCGCTGCTGGGGCCGGAGCTGGTTGTGGCCGACTGTCCGGCGGGGACCACCACCCGCCATCGCTTGCGGCCACCCAACAGCTGAGAAAGTCCAGCAGTTTTTCTGTGTTGTCACCCACCGCTGAAGTCACAGAAGAATTTGAGAGGTTAAAATTAATAAGCAAATCCTTGAGTCTGACTCTTTTGGGACACATTTTTCTTTCTAAATTGGGGCTCTTAGTTTAGATTGTGGACTAGTTTATACTGCTGTTTTCATCTACAAGCAAACAACCGCACAGCTTGTAACTGTGCAGGACTGCAGTTTGCAGTTCTGATTTGTCAACATTCCTCTTGGTTTCAAAAGTAATTTTTCTCAAAAATTTCTTCAACTACAAAATTTGGTCATAAAGTCAAGTTTATGCAGGTTTTAAACTATAATTAACAGGTATGGTAATAGTATTAGACTAACTTTTGAGTAATTGAGCTTGGAATTTCTCACTACCTTTGTTATCCAAATATTTGACAAAAGTAAAAATTGGCCTTTAGATAAGTAAGTGATTTTTTCCAAGAAGGAAATGGGTAGCATAGTGTGTGAATTTGTGTTTCAGTGATCCTTTATGACTAGATTTCTGTACAAATACATAATCAGTATATACAGCTTGTGATTGGCATGGTCTGAATATTAGAGATTTCACATAACTGTGATTATTATTTTTCTTCAAATTTTTCCTCTAACCTTTTCAGAACTTACTGAGAGTCCTAAATGATGACTGTAACATTTTATGCAGGTGATTCTTGTTGAAAATGCAGTGTTTTGTACCATGTAGTGAGAATAAAAGTTGTGAAGAGTGTCTAATAAAAATGTGATCATACTAGAGAGTTTGGGTCAGCTGAGTCTTGTTGACTCAGGCTGTACCAGCAACTGTGAAAATTTTAAGGGAGGCGGAGAAAAGCAGGTTCTGGAATTTATACCTGACAGCTTATTCTCACCCATCATCCCTTTGGGAGAGAGTGAAGTTTGCGCTTTACAAAGGTGCAGGATGTGAAATCTCCAGATGCTCAGAAAGATGTATTTCAGTGTTGCATAATGAAATCCGATGGGTGGAAATACCCTTCAAAGGCCATTTCCTTCCCTTGAACAACAACAAATGCTGTCATCAGCTATTTTTGATTAGCCTGTGAATTACGATCCTGTCAAGGCAGTGGGGCTCTGGTTACAAATGTACCTTCAAGCCTAGCAACGGAGTTGTAATCATGAGCAAAACTTGGCCACCTGCAATGGCATAGGGTTGTTCGCATGGTTCACGACGAAGTGTTGGGTCAAGACTCATCTCCGTAGGACATACCTGAGTCTTAAGCACCCATGACATTGGGTGTGGTTGTCATGCTTTTGTTGCTGAGAGGAAACATGATAACTGCTAGAATACACCGTTTGGAAATGTGGGAAAAGTGGAAATGACAGATGCTCAATTAGCAGTAAAAAAAATTCCAGTCTTGTTTCTCGGCTACCCTATATGTATATTTAGAGAGAGCGAGCAAAATCTTTTGCAGAAGCAATTCAGTATACTATGGTGATGTTATTCTAGAGGAAAAAATTACACTAGTGTGTAAAAAAGTAGAAAACAAACAGCACCAACAGATTTGAAACAAATCTGCTTCCTAATTTCCACCTCCAAATGAGACTACTCAGTACATGATGTTTATATTTCTTTAGTAATACAATGGGTAGGATAAATTACTGTTCTTACTTCCACCATTTTTACTTCTTCGTGTAGCAATCTAAACAGTTTAATTCCTTGCTGTTCACACTTTTCAAATGTTTTGTAAGAGTTACCATTTTTTTCTTCTACCCTCAGGCTATGTGTTAACCTCTTTACTCTCCCAACATACATTAATCTCTGTAGCTCTTTTATCTCCACTATTGCTCTTTGCTGAATTCCTTCCAATTTGTGGCTCTCATTCTGATATTGAGGTATTCAGATACGTATATGGAGTCATACCAACCTATCCTAGTTCTGTACCAACAGTACCGAATTACAAATTTTTAGGCTTATAAACTTTTTGACATCCAGTATCAACTCAGTCTTTCCTAGTAAAGGCTGCTTTTTCTCAGAGGGTTTAGGGTTATTATTTCCTATATGCATTTTTTTCTAAACTGAATCTCACTTGCTTGTTTTCAATCAGAATTTTTTATCTCATGGTTTTATTTGTGAACACTGATCCAGTTTTGATGTTTATCTTGCATCTCTCTTATCACTAGAAAAGCAGCCTCCTTTGATGAACGCAATTGCAAGATCTAGACTTTGCACCATTTCCAAAGAGAAATTGTGTTCTGCTTACTACTTTCTTCCATGTTTTAGAATAGGAAACTAGATGCAAATGAGCTTTTCACTGATCCGTGGGACATTCACAAACCACCTCCAAATTCGGTATATGACTTTGTAGTGCTTCCTGGTCTTTCAGAAGGTTTGTTGCCTGCAGTCAAACCAAAGCAAAGGCCAGTACGCAAATAAGAAAAGAACGAAAAAGGGACAACGGCTCTCAACTCTGCACGGGCTCCTCTTCAGGGTGCCGGAGGTGTCAGACCCTGGCTGCCATCAGAGCCACCACCTGCAGACTGACCCTGTGATTCCAAGCTGATGAAACCCAAAATCCCACTGGGGATACCTACTAGCAGTTGTACCGGCACCGCCTTTGAGGAAGCCCTCCTCTGCTGTCAGTCCCCCATCAATAATAAACCTGTTCACCGACACGGGGAGGCCACAAGCTTTCCCCGGCGTTACGGCTGCGCGGTGAGATGTGCTCCCGCAAGATGTACGGATGGCCATGAACCTCCTTGCTCTCACGGCTAAATGCAAAACTCCTTCTTTTGATTTAGTACTTGCCTAAGACTCTCTCATATGCAACAAACAAGTTAGTTATTCTGGTAGCTGGAAGGGGAGAAAGAGGATTTGTGTTTGTTTGAGTATTTTGGTTGCACTTTGTTATTATGGTTGTGTGGGTTTTATGCTTACCTAAACAACCAGAAATATTCCAAAATACCCTGGTTAACCAAGTAATTTAGTTAACACTTCAAGGAAGGTTTAATATAACTCACCCTTTTTGAGCAAATGTCTTTTTCTACAAATTAAATGACGCAGTTGAGTTCCTCAGCTGATAGGAAAGGGCCTAAATCTCAGGATTACCTGTTAATGTCACCCCCAAGGAAGCACGGCGCCTGAGCCTGCTGGGTGGATTATCCATCGCCTCGCTGCTCCCTCCCGCCACTGCCCACCCTGGGTCACGGTTAGGGCACCCACCAGCACCCGCCTGCCTGGGGAGCGCGGAGGGTCCCAACCTGAGGTGGGGAGAGGGGAGAGGGAGGGGAAACCTTCGTTTCCCTTGGGAGAGCAGGCGTACGGGCAGAGCTGTGACCCTCATCTGTGGGGCTGTTTGCTGAACGTGCTGATTTTGACTTTGTTGTCAGGAGTAAGACTGATGCAACTGCTCAGAAATGTTGAAGCAAAAAACCCCTGTCTTTAACAGTAATTGCTTCCTCCCTTTGTAAACTGCCTACTCTTTAAGCACGACGAACCATTGTAATTAATCCTTAATGCAAGTTGCTGTATCTATGTTACATTGTTATGTTTACTTAGATGTAAAATGCATTATTCTTTACAAGATAATGGCATCAGTCCACACAGTCTCTGTGACAGGCACAGGCAGCTCTAAACTAAAACATTAGGCGGAGTGTTAAAAAGCTAGTTAGGTGCCAGTATGTTAATTAATTAATCACAGGCGTGTTTCAAAGCATTCTTCATACCTCAGGTGGGGCTCCTGGGCTGTTATGAAATGCCAAACTTCCCTTGGGGCTTTGAGGGTTGCACTTCTGAATTCCTCAGAAGTTCAGGGAAGTAAAAGGGTATGTTTTTGGTGTGAGTCACTGAAGTGAGGTTGGAGATAAAGATTTCTTATTTTGTTTTATATTGGGGGAGGAGGGCAGTGATCAGCCAGCAAGCGAGCGTTTCAGGAAGAAACTAGGTGGAGGGCAAAGATGTATTTTTCTAACCCTATCAGCCTATTTTTCTAAATGCATTTTATTTTTAATTTTTTTAGTTTAATGTTTCTGAACTTGCTTCATTTTAAGTTCAAGTCTCTGGTATAGATCAGCCAGCCTTTTCTCAAGTTCTGGGGAGAAACCCATGGTTACCCTTTGTGCCAGCTCCTTGTGCAGTGAAGGGTAAGTGAATATAAGCAACTTTTACTGTTCAGTACCAAGGACTTGAAAAAAATGCATTTTCTCCCCTGTTTTTGCAAACAAAACATTCTTGTTTTCTCTCAGCTTTTTGTCTTGTGCAAGGCTGCTTCTGTAGATTCCCCCCACAGCTTCTTTTTGTTTGTAGTAGAGGAGGAGATGGCTGCCAAAGAGCTTCATTCCATTTCAGTGGAGCTCTAGGGTGGGCAGGAAATATCATGAGACTTGGAAAAAAGAGGGAGGAAAAAAAAAGAGAAAGCAAAAAGAAAGTAGGCTTAATGGTTATACGGAATTCCTATTATTTTGTGAGCCATGCAGCTCTAGCATGGGTATGTGTTGGAGAATCCACCAAGGGAAGCTCCTGAGCTCTGTAGCTGTCTGGTCAGCCGTGGGCCGTGAGCGCGAGGCACAAGATGACACCTGGAAGGCATCCCTGGTGAGACTGGCACCTGAGCAGGACCATGCCAGCCAGAGACTGGAGCGTGTCGGAGAGCTGGAGAGAGCTCTCAGCAGGACTGAGCTGAGAAAACGTGGCTGGCGATGTCTACCTACAGAGCGTGACCCATATTGTCACCCACTGTCTCACCCCAGCCTCTCGCACCGGAGGAAAACAGTTAGCGAGTTGTGGGCCACCTCCTCTGCCTAACTTTCACTTGAATTGGCAGGAAGAGTAAGTGTAATGGAATTTTTTTAAAGGGTTGGGCAACTCTGTTTATATCTGACTCAGGTTGCATGTAGATTCATGAAGTGTAAAGCAATTCCTGGATTAGATACAGAAGAGAAGTGCCTCACATGTCAGGACAGAGCTAGGACTATGTGGCATGCTAGTGCTGAGGGAAGGTCACTCAGTTTCAAATTTTTTCTAGTTACCATTCCCACTCGGTATCTCATGCTTTACCTGCGGCGAAGTTGCGTAACGCCCTGGGAACGCGTTTATGTTTTCCCAGTGAAGGTGCAGAGGAGAGAGGGCGTTCAGAGAACCCCTCCTAAGTCCTGCACAGCTCGGCCTGGAATATGTTCAGGCAGGACTTTGGGAGTGCACCCAGCACTGCTCGGATATCACTGATGAAGCGAGAAGATAGCCGAATGGTTGGTCTCCTTACTGTGATTCAAAGAGTTCTCAGTCCACTGGAGAAATGAGAAAAGCAGGAAAAGTTTTTCCTCCTTTGGAAACTTCACAAAAGCTCCTTAGAAGGAGGTCTTTGAGTCCCACTGTGCAGTTAAAGTGCTTTGTGAAAGGTGCCTTGTTTCTGAAAGAAAAAGGAAAACTTCAACAGAACTTCAAATATTTTGGTTGAATTCTTCTAAGATTTCACCTGATGGTTTAAAAATGTATCATCAGGAAAGGGGGAAAAAATCAGATGAATGTTGGTGTGAAGCAAGAACAACCTTTCACCTGGATTTGTTCTGCAATAAGCATGGGAATATGGGCATAAACTCCTACAAGTGTGGAAAGGGAGTGGCTTACTCAGAGCCTTATAAATAAAGTACAAAGGTATCGCAATGAGATCTTTAAACTTGGTAGAGCATTTGGTAACCAGGAAAGATTTGGCAAGGATCTCTTATTTACATTCTACTGGATTCAGCTGTTTTTAGCTGTTCATTTGCTGCTTTCAGCTGAAATGGCTAAATGCAAGCCCACAAGACAGCTCTTCTTTTATCGATTCTCAAATTGATGGGTATTACTGTGTATTCTTCTTGGGTGTGGTAAGAGAATATCCTGGATTAAAATGTTAAACAAATAGTCTAATAAAGAGATTGACTTTTTTTATTTTTTTTTTTTTTGCCTCTCCCTGGCATGGTTGTTGCAAAGGTAGTGTATGACAAGTACAGGTCTGTCAAAAACTCAGGAGTTAAATACTGTAGAAGGAAGAGATGAAAAAAAAAGAAGCTGCTTTATGTAGGCAAGTTTTCACTTTTAATAGTGTATTTTATTTCACTTTTCTAGAACTGCACTGCCAAGTGGCCCTTAATTTACAGAGCTGTTATGCACATGAGCACAGTGGAACAGCTTGTTTTGAAAGAAACTACAGAACAAAACTTGGTTTTATGTTACTGGAAAGATGTGTGCTTTCTTTCAGTATCAGCAGGCAATTGGAGTTTCTATGGACCTGGTGTTAACAGAGTTATAACAGCATGAAACTCGAATAATACGGTGATGAATGAGCCTGCAGGTTGGGGAAAGAAAAAAAAAAAAAAAAAATCATGTGCTTTGGAACAGAACGGTGTTTGGTAGCCAAGGAGGATCCCGTCACCATCTATGGCCCCTACTTTGTTTGTGTTCATTTAGGAAGAGCCACACCTTGGATGCTTCATGGCTCGGCAGCGCGGGTGATAACTGCCTGTCGCCTTGCTGCGTCCGTGGGACGAGCGCTCTCACCTGATACCGTGGGTTGGACAGGCCTGTTTGCGTGTTGGAGCTTGTGTTGGTTTTGTTTCAAACTTGTGATTGCAAATAGGAACTGAATTTCTGCACCTCTGTCCATTGGCGTTGATGGAGTGGGGTTTCTCAGAAACAGTCTGTGAATAGTTCTGGAAGGATTCGTATCTGCAGCGCAACAGTAAATAGTCTGGCTGTATGACTAATTCGTAACTTTACCTGTTACTTACGTCTTTATGCTTTCTTTCCATTGATAAAGACGGGGAGATCACAAGTTCCCTGAAAGCCGATGGGAAATACCCATTGATATAGCGGAGTCAAGGATTAACCTGTTGTCGCTAAGCACAGGCAGAAAAGCAGATAGACACGTGAATTCAGTGTGAAGGAGGAGCAGAGGCTACATCTCCTTCAGGAAATGAATTATTATGTAGTAATTTACTCTTAAAGCTTAATTATATTAATTAGATATTACACAGATATCTACGTTGCTCTTCAAAAGTGGCCTTGAGGACATAAGTTGCTGCTGTTTTGGTCTCTTTTGAGGGTTTGCCTGTGCTTGACTGATCCTGGCAGACACGGGGGTCCTGCACACCAGGTACCCCCTGAGCTGGGGCTTCGCGCTTCGCATGGGCCGTGAGCGTGGCCTCCAAAGACAGCCTATATTCGCCTGCCATGCTGCCCACAGTGATTACAGGATGAGTGCAGGGAGGAAGCAGAAAGCTTATCTTCCTTTCTGCCGCTCCCTCCTTCCTGTCTGATGTTGCCGCTTGCCCCTGGCCCTACAGAAACCCAGCAATGATGCTCTGTCGCTGAGATGGACCATGGCTCCATCACCCCAGGGTGTGGCGAAGGCCCACGGTAGAGCAAGCCTTGCGAATAGCAGGATTCTGCCCCTGGGATCAGGGGGCAGAAAGTCCGTGTTTAAAAAGATGGGTGAAACATTCCAGCAGAACTTGATTTCACTGTGGTGCCAGCCCTGCAGAGAGCAGCATAAGAGGAAGGACTACTTCTCTGGGTAACATTTCAAGTGACTTCTTGCATTACTTCAACTGACTAGACACGGAGTGGGCTCAGTGATTTTTTTTCTCCTGCCTGAATGGGTATTCCTGGGGAAATGTGACAACCATATCTCTCCCAAGTTGGATCAGAACCTGTATCCAGTCCATCTCACAAGCGTAAAGAAAAGCTGTTCAGTGCTAAGCCTCAGTCCTAGAGGCTTACGTAGTCCCTGTGCTGAAGACTTGCACCTTTATTTGGGTTGTAAATGCATCTAAAGAGCTGTGTGATAAGGTCCCTGAGACCAAAGCAAAAACATAGGTATGTAGCTATGGTAACCTTCAGAAGTTCCCTCACATCAGGAGAGTATGGGGGTACAGGAACAGCGAGAGGTTGGGCTGTGTACCTACTGGTGGTACATGGCCTGGCAGGGTTGTTCTTTTGCTCCTGGTTGGTAGGAGAGTACGGAAACCTTCCCTTCCCCTGGGCTCAGTTGTGTAGTGTGGCTGATTAGAATAAACCGCTATTTCTTCTGAATTGATTGTCTGGTCTGCACGAGTTCCTCATTTATACCCCTATGGAGTTCAAAGGCCTCTTCCCTGTTCAAAATTCCAACTTCTGCCTGGTTACCCTGCCTTGGTAACGTCATGTCTCCCAAGGTGTGTCCACCCAGCTTGGAATAGGAATGCTTTTTGAAGAAAACCTTCCTGTCATCACTACTCGCTGTGCTTTGAATGGAGCTGCAAGTCTTGGAGTACACAGCTTGACTGGCTTCCTTTTGCATGATGTCAGTGTTCTCCAGGAGCACACCTAATGGGACACAGGGTCAGGTTAGAACTTACTCAAAGTAAACCTTGAATTGCACATGGTGTGGTTGCTGGGTCCTCAAGCGGCGACTCGCTTGCTTTACAGATCTGCCTCTGTGGGACACAGGGCTTGCGGGCAGAGGTCTTCCCACTGCTGTGTCTCTTCCCACTTTCTGCAGCTCCTTTCCAGTCTTTCCAGATTGCTCCTTGCATTCTTCAAATCCTTCTTCAAAGTCTGACTTCTTTACAGTTTTCTGCCGCTATTGCTTTCCAGTCATGAGCAAGCTAGCTCTGAACATAGGGGACACAAGAAGCAGATCACGAGGTGGCCGAAAAGCCACCGGCCTGGTGTCTGCATTGTCTGGGAAGAATTATTGAGCAAGACAAAGATGAAGGCTGGGCTCTTAAGAGTTTTTCTACTTATCTCCTGTTCCCAGTACTCACTAGCCATGAGATTTGCTCTCTCAGCTGGATGGATGTTTTCATAATTTTTTTCAAGTATGTGTATTTTATTAAATTTAAAAGGAGCTAGTTTAAAAATAGGACACCGTGCTCTGGGCTGAGGTCTCTGTCAGCCAATATACACAGAGAAGGGTGTGTATGCGATTCCCACTGTCCTGCGTGACCAAAGTGTACATATTTTTACTGATGGAAAAGCAGCCAATCCAGTGATGTTGGAGGTGGTTGGGACTCGGTTTTTGCTCCTGAAAATGCTGGGGTGTGTTTAGCCTTGTGCATGGGAGTGGTATGGGTATAGGTTGCCTACATATACGCTTCGGGACTCTCAGGGGAAGAAGGTGCTCAGCTAGTTAAGGACAAGCATGTGCACATAGAGCAAGAATGATTAAACTTGGCTGCGCGAAGGCCTCCTCCCTCCCCTGGTCCTTCTTCCCTCAACATCTTCTCTCCAAAAGTGCATTTAAAAACTTCCAAACTGACTAATATGCTCTGGGGATTGTAATTATTTGAGATCTCCATACTTCCCAAGTTCTGGAGGCAATTATCATTTGGCCCTATCCTTCAAAGTGTGCTTGTGGAGTGTGGAGCTCTTATAACAGCGTGCCTGTGAGATATTCCTTACATAATGCCCAAGTTATGAAAATACAGCGTTTAATTTTTACAGGCGATGAGGTTGTTTGGTCTATTGTTTCCTGTTAAATTCACCGCACCAAATTCCATCGCAGGAGGACTGAAGCCAGTCAGTAACTGAGATGAGGATTTACCCCATTCTTCACTGACAAAATTGGGATATTTCACATATTTGATAGTGCCTCTGTTAAAGGGACAAATTCCTGTGTGGTGTGTTGACCCCTCCTTCTGTATTAAAATCTTACCTTAGATATGTTAGGATTCCCATTCAAACTTGTCAGTGATTTAACTTATCAAAAAAAAAAAAATGTTTTTTTCTGTACTCATTGATCTTGTCTTTTGATGCCATGCCCGTTGTGCTACAATGCATCTGGAAAATAGCCTGTGATTTTTCTTAAGACAGGAAATAGTATTTATGGCTGTACGATAATGTTTTACAGTGTATATGATCAAAAGATTACCAACTTCATTTTCAAATCAAGTCCAAACAATAACAGAAGCTATCAGGGTACTGGGCTTTGTTTCGTAGTTTCTTAGGAAGATGCCTGAAATTCTGCCTTCATTAGGTACACTTTCCACACTGCATGCTCCGGGGTCTGGACAGGTATACTACAGCCTGAGAAAGCACAAAGCAAGGTGTAAAATGAAACGTACAGCAGTGAGATATATCTGTAATAAACAGCTTTAACTGATGGAAATCTGCCTGTTTGTTGCCCTAAAAGAAGCAGTATGTCGAGCAAGGGTGAGCAGGAATACTTGTACTTCCTTTAATCATAAGCTATATAGTTTCCAGGTAGCTGGATTCAGGATGGATAGTCAAGCAACAACTTTTTCTTACAATCTATGATTAAAGAGTGGAGCTCATTGCCAGTATGTGCTTTAGAAAATAATGGCTAGCAAGATTCAACAATTCACGTGAAATTTCAGGTGGGCAGCTGCCGTATAGCAGTATCCTCAGAAGCGGTAGCAACGAGCGCTAGAAAAACCTCAGGCTGTGAAGTAACTACAGTTCTTAGTGGTTAGGGTAACTTCAGTGGCAAGCAGAATCTTTATATCAGTCTTGAGTATCTTTTTTCCTTAGTATATTTATTGATGGTACTAGTTGAGGATGATGAACTAGCCGGAGTAGGCATCTGGTTGTGTATTGACAAATTCAGTGTTTTCATTTTCCTTTTCCTTCCATCTACAAGAATGTGTCATTTTGATTCTGCTGAGAGGAGGGTTTTGTGCAGGCTTCATAAGAAGCATTATTTATCGGTGTAGCTTCTGAGGGGTGAAGTTAAATGAATATCTCTCTTCAGCATGCAAGAAAACCGGCATTAACTCTCACCTCTCAGGCTTTCTTACTGGCAGTAAAGATCTGAAACTAAACTGCGTGCCATATGGGTTTGATTAAAGCTGATGATTGTGAAAGCTACCTTTCCCTTAGAACGAACATAAACCCCCTGAAACGGTAGTGGCTGATGGCCACGACACAATACGCTGGAGGTCATCTGGGACATGAGCTCCATCACTGCAAGGGTTTCGGAAGGGGCTAGAAGTGAGGAGTTGGGGTATGTCTGGGTGTGGGCTGGATAAACCGGTGTGTAGGCAGTTACCACAAACGCAGGCAGAGACCACTGGAGAAAGCCAAGAATGGTCAAATGAGCTTCAGTAATGGGGCCCTGAGAGGAGGGAAAAAAAAACCCAAGAAAAAAGGTCATGCTTTTGGGTGAAGTGCTGGCTGGTGAATAAAAGGCTTGGAATAAAGAGCAAAGAAATTCCTTCTTACTGTTTGATGATTGTATTAGGAGAAATACAATTTAATGCCCATTTTCAGTAAATAAACAGGGTTGCTACCCTGTTTATACATAATTCAATCTTCAGTTTCCTTGACAAAAACAATCTGAACATTAGCTAAAGACTCTGGCCCAAAGGGCTAATAGGAGTCTCTAAGGGGAATAAACAGAGGGTAGGCAGTGCTCTTTCAACCCGCTCTTTGAAGAGCGAGCTCAATACAGCCTTTAAGAAAGGTACAGGTACACAAATATTTACCTATTTGGTCTCTATTCACCATGGGTTCAACCCTATTGTACTTGGTTGTTGCTTTTGCTTCTCCAGAGATTTGCATCCTGACGTGTGACCTGCATTCGCAAGCCGTAATCAGTGAACCGGGTGGCCGTGCACCCTCACTGGGGGTTTGGAATGAGCCGCAATGGCAAATGGTGTGTGCCGCCCCGGCAAAATCCCATGCATTGTCTCCAGCTCCGGGGGCAGCTCAGAATTCAACCCCTGATCAACCCAGGGCTCCTGTTATTGATACCCATCCCAGGAGCCTGTGGTAATGCTAATGGAGGATGAGGGCCTCGTTACAGTAATTGCTGGATAGAAAGTGTCATCTTTTGAAAACGCCTGTTGGCAGAACCACCTTTCCCATTTGCCTGCGCTGTAATTAAGATACAACTGGGAATGATCTTCAGAAATAACTGTCACTTTCACATTGTGCCTGTCATGTAGTTTGATCGCGGTAAACCATTTTATGGGATTAATTCAGTGTAATCTTGGAATTGCAGTTTTGTGAGATTAACTGAAATGGTGTATTTTTTTAACAGAAGTGGGCAAACGGTCTAGGATTAAAGTGAAGAACAGGAATTCTGCACCAGTCAGACTGGTCTGAAGGAGTGAGCCGCGTTGTTCTGGAGGATTCATTTCCTCCTGGGAATGTGCAAGACCGCGGCGAAAACACACTGCAAGTGAAGAAAGGAGTCGGGGCTTTGCTTCGCTGGCCTTGTGTGATGTCTCGTGTTTTGTTTTTCGTATCGCCGAGGGCCCTGTGTGGAGCAGACCGGGGCTAGTGGCTCTTGGAGGAGGACTTGGGGCGGCAGGCAGCAGGGCTACAGGCAAGAGCTGCTCCCCGGTGCCACCGCTGACCCCCACGTGGTGGCCAACAAAGGCCCTGTTAAGAGGGGACGGGGAGGCAGGGCTGTGGCCGGGACGGAGGAACATGATAGCAGCCTCTCGAGGCCAGGGAATCTGTAAAATAAACCACCGGGCAGCACGACCGTGGAGGTGAGGAATGTGAAACCAGAGACGAGTTATTTAGGAGCAGTGCCCGTCCAGCCCTGTGCGAGACGTTACCGGCCAACAGAAGTGGCATAGCTGGTTGTAAAATACAGCATCGATGGGACGAACTCTTTGTTGGTATGAATCACTTAAACTCTAGTCAGATCAACTGCCCACTTATCCTGGGAAACGTGGGCAGCATCTGTGGCTCCCTGGCTGTTGCCCGGCCACCTTCCCCTCCCTGGGTCGGACTACTGGGCTGGCAGCCGGAGCTGTCGCAGTCTCTGCCGACCCCTTTATGGAGGCACCTGGCAAAATGACTGCTGCATCCCGGCCAAGGCTGTGCTCTCCCCCACTTGTGGTTACGTCCCAGATGCATTCTTGGGCTATTCCACCCAGGGATGAGGTTTAAGGCAGAACGAAGGCTTCACTCGCCATGAGCCATGGTCCTGCATTCCCCCTCTCGCGCATTGCTTTGGCTCGTGTTTTCAGCCTTTCAGTACTGATCGTAGTTATGTCTCTTGGGTTTTCCTTCTGCCAGGTCAGGTCTGTCCCACCACAAGTACTGGTGCTGGCATAAAGGGAGCTTGTGGGTCGGTGCAGGCGGAGGGGAGAGGGGCAGGAGAAGGGCATTGCCCCTTTCTGGGGAGGCATGGTCCCAACCCCCCCCCTCCTGCTCCCCAAACTGCTCCTTTGGGGGCTGGCGGCATCCCGGCCTCTCTAACCCACCTTGTGCCTACAGTCTGCAGATGTCTTCAAGAAAGACAACGTACCAATAGCTTGTGCCGAAAAAGCTGCTGATCAGAAGGTAGGAAAAAGGTTAAAATCCAGAAATGGCTTTGCAAGTGCTTTCCTGTGGAGTGGGCAGTGGGTCTGGTCTCCTCATGCTCCTCAATTCCACTCTTTCTCTGCTAGATCAGCTGCTGACAGAATGGCACACACCAGCTGAAAACACTGACTGGTACCTTTCAGGAGAGGATAATTAAAGAAATGGAAATGAAACTTGAATTGGGCAGTCTGTCTCCCATCAATCCCCATGTTGTGCTATTTCACCCTTAAAGATCTTGCAATGCAAAGTGTGAAGGAATGTTGCAGTTCAGCAAAAACAAAGAACCAAACCCAACCAATTCCCCTTGATGCAAACAAGCAAAGCATATGGTAGGCAAAGCCTGTTGTAACAACCAGGTCTTCCTATCTGACAAATTTTGTTCAACATCAACTGTTTATGGTTCATAACGTTACGAAGAGGAGTGCTCTGAACTGAGACAAGAATGTTTGCTGTCATAGCAAAGGAACAAACAAACAGAAAATGGAATAAGATCTGTTTGAAGAGGAAAAAGCCTGATTAATACTCAGACAACTGAGCTATTGTCTAAACGGTGGTTTTAAACTTGATTAAGCTTATAACAAAATGTAACAGTACCCATCACAACGTGTGTTCTGTCTAATGCTTTCCCTTGGGCTGGAATGGAGGAATAGTTTGTTCTTCTACCTTGTTCCAGGTACAAAAATAACAGTGGTTTTTATTACTTTAAAACTATCCCCCGAAGTTGAAGGCATTATTTAATCAGAAGTGCCAGTATCCTGTGCTGTGTCCCTGAAGAACCTCTGCACCTCTGGGGAACGTGACCAACAGTTCATTAAATCGGAGGGATGAAGAACATAGCAGTAAAAATCTGTTACGCGTGACTTTTGTAGTTTACACGTTACTTACCTGTATGCATTTCACAAATCTAAATTCTAATTAGAACTGAACAATAAACTCTAACTTCTCAGTCATAATGTTCCTGCATCCTCTCTTTAACAGCAATACTTTAAGGAACCTGAAACATATTTGTAACTTCTCCTCCAAGCTCTGGATCCGTTTTCGTTGTTTGAGAATTGGAATGGAACTGACTAAATATTTGTAACCAATACAGAGTATTTGGCTTATTTGTGGAGTAATTTTATTCATTCTTTGTGTGTATTAGGATGACTTAATTTATACTGAGGTTCTTGAACAGATGTTTTCACATTTCAGAAATTGCCTGAATTTTTAGTTCCAATAATTATTTCTGAAATGGAAACAATGGTTTGCTATTGGCCGATGTTAACTCTTTGCTATTCTGACTGTTCCTAAGTTTGGTTCTACCTGGACTTTACAGCCATGCTGTCGGGCTTTGATGACCTGGATGCTATTATCTGGGAAAAAGGCAATGAATACTTTGCAAATTAACTATGGATTGTGTTCTTTGCCTAATCTCTGAGATTTAAAGATAATCTAGCAACCTAGTAATCTTTTTATGAATGTTTAAAAAAATGTAAGTGGAAGAAAGGAAAAGGAGCTTGTAAGATGGAGCATCTCATTCCTCCATAGATTTTTGTCATTTTTAGGGTTCATGGTATTAGCTCTCGATGAGACCTGTTGCTTTTAGTTGTGTATGGCCATATCCTCCTGTCTGTGTGTGTGTTACTTTGTTGCCAGGGAAGCCTGAAAGCGTTCATCCGCATTCCCAGGAAAGAGGCTCTCTTAAGAAGCACTTCCTAATTCTGACTTGCTCAAGGAGTATCTGTCTTCCCCAGCACGTCACATGTCTTTTGTTCTTGCCTGTAGCTCGCTGGCCTAGCAATGAAAGTTAAAATCTGGCTCTCACCTAAGTCATGCCTATTTATGGTAGAGCCTAGATTTAGAGAGCAAAATCCTTCCTTTCCCCCTTTAAATGTAAATCAGTGCCGTGACATGTGATGACAGTCCTGATGAAGTGTCTGAAAGCCTGTCTTCTTGTGAAACAACATGTGCACTTAAACAGAGTGATTTCTGGCTTACTTCTAATATAGGAAAGCTATTTGTTATGTAACTTTCAAATCCTTTTCTAAAGATAGACTTGCTTGTAAAAATCGCTTAAAGCATTGGAGACTGAAATTCCTGGCGAAGTGCTGCTGTCATTCCCGTGGCATTTTGTCTGTCACCTTCTGGTGGGGCCACTGAGGATCGAGAGATGGGGCCGTGCCAGGCTTCTCTTGGAGGTTTCTTGCTGTATACATGTTCTGGTACTTCCCCTGCCACTTCTCTTCCTCCCCTCTCCTCTGTCCCAATTTATCTGTGTGTCCACAAAAAGCTGGACTGAGACCAGCTCATTTGTCTGCCAGCAGATGTCTGCTGCTAATGACTTTTTTGTTCTATACTCGCTCGGACTGTATGTAAACCAGTAAACTAGAGATGAAATGACCCATATTATGTTTGTAATCTCCTGTGCCATCTGATCTCCATTTAGGAATTCAGATTTAATTGTTCTTGTGTAGGCTGGTAGATATTCGTCTGTGATGTGGGATAGGCAGTCCTTAATATTGTTTTGGATCGTGTATTTCAATTTTTGCACTCTTGTGCCCAGAGCATAGGATGTACATCAAATGCTAGATCTGACTTCCATTGAAGTCAAAGCAGCAAGGGCAGGATTTGCCTCTTATGTAAGATTTTTATTAATCTAAAGAAATAATTGTTCATCCTTGTTCTGTTTTGCCAGCTTTTAATATTATCTCATTTAAAAAAAGAGAAAGAAAACCAAAGAAATACCTCAAATAGAAATACTTGTGTTGAAGCTGTATCACAAACTGAAATTAAGTGTTACCTTTTGGAGCATCATTCTTGCTGGGACTCTTTGTTCCCAAACATTTATGATTTAAACCAGAATATCAACACATTGTATAATAATATGAACATTCTTTTGAAGTACAAGCCAAAGAGATGAGGGTAAAGCGGAAAAAGTTGTGTGTGCGTGTTGTTTTTTTTAAAGCAGGGTACTGTATTGTGAGAAAACTACTGTACTCGCTCTCTTCATTCAGCTGGAAAAGAATCACGAGTCTTTCATGTCAAAATGAAGTGCTTTTCCAACTCAACTACTCTTCTTCAGAATTGCTGCCCAGGAAACTGAATAGGAGATTAACAAAGTATCCGGCCAAAGGGATGTCATTTAAAAAACGTACCGCTGTGTTTATAGTTGTGCAAGACCAGCCAATAGATCACTTGAAAGTGGGGAAATTGGAAAATGGCACTCTACAGTTGTGGAAAATCCCATTGCTCAGAATTCAGATGTTTTGTAAAGGAGAGAATTTTCTTCAGCAGATTTGGCTGACTTTTTGACATTCTTGTAATATCTCATTCTGCTGGAGGAATGTAAACAGTGCTCATCTGTCAGTATAGCTGTTGCAGCTGGATGGCCTTTGGGACTGGGATTTTTTTAAAAATGAAGATGCATCCTGAATGTGGTGCTTACAAACTGGCAGCTCTAAACAATAAAATTTCCACTGTGATGGCTGAGGTATGACAGACAATTTGCTTTGTGTTGCCCCTTTGGTCTGTCTATTGTGACTTGCAGAGGAATTCATTCCGGCTGGATATGTAATCAGATTTGATGCCTGACTTCCTACTCCACTAAAGTGACCAGTAAAGATGCCATTAATTAATAGTGAACGAGTGTGAAAGCCAAAACTAAAAGGCCCTTTCTGTCAGTTTCTAGTGCTCTTTTTTAGAAGATTGAAAAGTTTTGCCTGTAATGATTAGAAAACATTCGCTTTTCCTTCTCAGCATGGTCTACAAAACAGTAAAATTAATTGTAATCCTGCACGACCCTGCATCTCCGGCTACCTTACAGAAAACGGTTTTCTCAACAGCGGTGACCTTCCGACTGGGAGTTGCGTAGATGCCAGCCACCCTTCTGATTCCTTCCGCCTGCTTCACCAGAGCTGCCCTTAGCCACGCGCTCCTGTCCGCTCCTTTTCTATGTGTTACAACTGGGCTGCGAGTGGAAGTTGGTGTAGATACCTGAACTCGGCTTAAAAAAGCTAGCTCTGGAGAACAGTCCAGAGCAGTGTAGCTAACTGTTCATCTCAGATACAACTTCTTAAATTTATAATTTAGACATCTTGTATTAACCAGAACAGGGCACGGGGGCATGAACCCCGTACTCAGTACTTGACTGCTGTCCTTTTCTTCGGCCTTGCGCTTGCTCTGAATATTGTATTCCTCCTTTCTGTACACCTGCCCAGCTCCGAAGTGAGAATTCATCTCTGCCTTTCTCTTCCCAGTAGCCCAATTTTTAAGGCCGGAGGTGATAGGTGAGAGTGCTGGGTCTGTACCTGGCAAGGATGGGGAAGGCGGTTGAGCTTGGTGTCTCATTCTGTGCTCACAATTGCTGTATTTTGGGCTAGGCTTAACCCTGTCTACAGGCAGAGTTTGGAGGCGCTCAAAAAATGGACAAGAGCCTGCACCTCATTTGACTGATGAGAACTTGGACACCCCACAGCTTAGGCAGCTAGGTGGAGATCTTATGGATCACTTGCTTGAACTTGTATACCCAAATTTCTCCTAAATTGCTCTAAGTGCCTATTTATTTATTTACTCATTCAGATTAGGCCCTTTCTTTCATTCTGCTTCGGTCTCCATCCAGAAGAGAATAATAACATCAATTGCTGCTTCTCCAGGATGTTGTGTAATGAATATGCAAAGGCTTGGAAAACACCCATCTACGATGACAGCAGGGATTAGTATGTACCAAGCATAACGATGTTACCTAGTCACTGTAGTTTCTGGTCCAGGAGAAGCAAACTGAAGGAATAGTTATTTTTGCCTCCTTCTCTAGATGCATTTTTGTGTTGATGAGAATTTACAGAAGGTTACTTTTTCTTCATGCGTCTCCCCCTTTGTTTTCTCTCTTGTATGGACACAATATAAACCACTCTCTGCAAATTGCCTGGTCCACCCATGGTGGATGAAATTATTTTTTGATACTTGCTGTCATTCCCAGGTAAAGTGGGGTTTTCACCTCCTGTGAACGCAGAGCCTTACATAAGGGTAGAAGTACGCTTATCTGTCAGAAGCTAAAATGTGTGTGTACATGCACACCTGTACACAAGAGTGAGGGTCATCGTTGCGGATAGATTTAACACATATGTATAACATCAACTCAGTCATATACTTGTAAGTTAAAAGGTCTGTATGTAAAGCCTTTAATCCAATTGTATGTTTCATGAACAAAATGACTAATCTGGCTAAATATTACAACAAAATTGCTGACGGAACTTAAGCTCTAATCTGTGAATGCAGCATTATAATTTTACAAGCGTAGCTGTTCTTAATAAACATCAAAGTGCAAGTAATTATTATGTGACTTTAGCCCTTTTTTCCCACGATGCTGTAGTTAATCTTGACAACAGTGAGCATGAAGTACAGTGTTTTAACTCCCCTGATGATAAAGTGTGAAACCCCCTTTGGTTCAGATTGTGCCACTCTGCCATTATCCTTCGGTCGGCTCGGGGGGGGACCCTCACTCTCGTCTCTGGAGGCAAGGCTTGGGCGTGCTGGACCCCGGCCTTTGGAGGCTGTTTTGTGTGTGTTTTGGGCAATGGAGCTGGGACAGGGGACAGCGTGAAATGTCCCATTTTCTTGTGGAAGAGCACCCCCATTTTGAATATAAGCTTAGGCTGTGTTGGTATTTGGAGGTTACCTTATATTTCTCTAAAGTTCATTGATCTCAAAAGCAAAGCAAAGCAAAAACAGAGCAATTGTAAGATCTGGAGGGGAGATTGCCTTCTTAAAAAAGCTGATGTGGAGCAATGGAGGTGCTCTGTTGGGGTCGGAGCTGAGGGATGCTTTGTCCTGCTGGTGGGGAACTCGCAGCACGACTGAGAAGCCTGCAGCCTGCAAGAAGCCCTGCAGCTGGGCTGCTGCAAAGGCATTGTTCTTTTATCTAAGTGTTCTTGATGGAGCTTTTGATAATAACTTGGGAGAGCGGGGAGAATTTAACTTAAATCTTCCACAGTTGAAAAGTGCAATACACAAGGGGCTGCTTTAGGGGGTTTGAGGGACAGATGTGTTTCAGGCAAAGGAAACAGAATCAGTTTCCTAAACAGGATTGGGGCTCATCATTTATCTCTGTAGATCTTAGCCATGTTTTATCTCCTCCTTTCCACTAATGGTATCATCTGCCAAGTCAAATCTGAAATACTGCTTTGAGAAATTCCCCTAAAATACAGACAGGTACGTTGTGCACAAAGATTTCAGCACATTTGCTGGCACTTGCAGTCTTTCCTTCTGTGCTGTGTTTCACCCTATCCTTGACTTCTTGAGTTGGTCTGAAGAGGCCATTTTCTGATAAAAACTTTTACAGTGTGAGTCCTAGTAACTCGCCTTCTAGGGAGAAGAAAACACAGAGCTGAATCATGAATCTCATGAAAGTAATACTTATCATAGTCTACAGAGAAATGGAAATACATTAACAGCGACAGCACTCTTGTTGCATTTACTGGCATCTTTAGTTTATTTTCTGTCTTAATGGGCAGATGCATTTGCTCGTTGTGCAAACAGAAGAGTATTCAAAACCCCTTACTAGAAACAAATGATCACACGTTGTACCTATATTTCTTGAACTGAGAACAGAACAAAAGCAAATGTTTTTGTCAGGCACGCTTTATAGCTGTGCATTCCT
>NW_009623847.1:24766-44215 GCF_000690535.1 Cariama cristata
GCCCAAGCAGGATCCTTTGTGAATGACACAGATGATTATTATTTTGTTCCCAAGGGAAAGTGGTATTACAGCATCGGTATTATCCACTGGTAATGAGGTGCTCACAGATGAAAAGAGGAAGGGTAAGACAGATACAACATGAGTGACTACCCTGTGGCAAATATTGCTTTAAAAATGTTTTCATAACACTTCAAAGAGTCTGAGTGAGGGGATCATGTGGTAATGCCGTCTAACTCTTGCTTTAAACAACGGGGACTTCCACCCCCAATCCTGGATAACCCTGTTAATATCGCTGGTAGTTCCTTTGCTTGATGCCAAGTACATGATTAAGACTCTGATTCAACAAATCGGAGGTGATCACTTAACCAGAAAGTATCACATGATAGATGAAAGGCTTCTGAGAGGGAGCTCCCCGCACTTCTGCAGAGCTGCTTTGTGTTTCTTCCTTACCGCAGTCTCCGCCACCATTGCTAATATCTGTAAAGGGCTCTGGAAATAAAAACTCCGTGACAGTGGCCGAGCGTTTTAGCAGCAATGATCGTTAGATGAAAGGATGGGGCAAATGCTGTCAGTGAAGTATGTTGGCTTTTGGTTCTCAGATGTTAGGTGGTGAGGTTACCTTTTTGTAACGGCTGAGACAATGGGTGCAGCAGAGACCCAGACCTCACCGACTCTACGAGATGGCTTCCTCGGAGGCTTTGCGTGTCTGAAGACTGACAGGGTTTGCTGATTGGCACAACAGGAGGAGCAGTCCAGTCTTCGGTTTCACTGGAGGTTTAACGTGGGAAGTATTTCTGAACTGGTCCCTTTGCTTGTAACAAAAGCGGAAACACAACTCAACTACTTGTAGAGAGATGTAGTAAAGAGTCATTAGCCACTTTTTTAATATGAAACCTTCAATGTGCATAAAAGAATGAGCTGTCTGCACCTGGGTGATACACCAAGGGCTGCCCACCACTACAGGGAGCGTTTCTCAATTTGCCTTGTATATGAAAGACCTTTCTTCCTTTCCTTCTTTTTATTTTTTCCTACTTTTTTTTTTCTATGTGGATGGTGACTTAATTTCAGTGACACAGGTGCTTCTTACACTGCACACGCGTATCGCGGGTACTTTTCCTTGGTTAACTGGGCAGCCGAAAGGAGTGCAGAAAAGGGAGAACTGCAGGGAGAAAACACGGAGGGGTGGCCGTGTGCTGTAGCGTGGGCAGGGCTGAGCAGCTCAGCGCGGGGTCTGTACGGGGTGGGGGTCCTGCCCCTGCTCGCGGCCGTTCAGCGGCACTGCCCCGGGCTGCAGGATGGAGGCTGCATCTGTAGGGTTTTTAAGCAGAAGACCATCAGCCAGCTCTGAATGTGTTTATATTCCTGGTAATTCTGGCACATGAAAATTCCCTGATCAAAGCTTAAAATCTGCCTCCTACCCCGACAGTGTGGGGAGTTAGTGGTTTAGCGCCTGAGGTTCTGTGCTGGTAAAGCCTTCAAAGCTCTCTGCTACTGCTGCAGCGCAGGATGGCCACAGCCATGAATCCCTTCTTGGAAGCAGCAATCAGCAGCGAGGGGAGGTGGTGGTTTTCACTGGAAAGGCTCTCTTTTGGGTGAGTTACAAGGTAAGGTGGCCGGTAAGAATCTAAGCCCAGCTGCTGGAGACCGAGGAGGGGTGTAGGTCAGACGTGAGATGATCCTTCCCTTGAACTCCCTGCTGGAGCAGTGTGTGCAATGTTAAACACTTGAAATAAAGAAATAGAGATCAGTTGGAGATCACTGTTTCCTAGGCCATGGGAGTGATCAGAGGTGTATGAGGAAGGAGAAAGCAAGCAAGCTGTTCACTTTTCTCTGAGGGGTGAAAGAAAACGCGGTGATAATCTTCAAACAAGTAAAATGTTACTGCGGAACCAAAGGCAATATGGTATCACTGCACACCCACTATTGCTAGGACAAGAATTAATGGGTTTACATTTAAAAAGAAAAAGTTTAGGCAAGAAGTTTCAGCGGAAAAAGGTATTAGGAAATACTTTCTGATGGAAAGGATAGTTAAATGAGAGAAGTGATTGCCTGAAGATGTTGAAGATTGATGCTGAAGCTTTTAAAAACAAATTTGAGAAATATCTGTCAGAAATGATGTGTAGTCAGTCCTTAAAGCACAAGGATGTACTACCTGAGTTCTCAGGCCTCTTCTGGACCTTTTTTGTGATTTATAAGCTGTATTTTTTTTTAGCCTTTCATATAAATGCTTTATCCTTCAAATTGAGTTTTTTCTCTTCCCCTATTTTTTCTTAAATTCAGCCTTGTTCTTAGTATTGTAATTTTTCTAAATGGCATTTCAATTCTTGTTTATCTCTATAAAATGATAAGCTGTTTTCATAAAGTGCTCTATCAAACAAAATTTTCTTTGCTGCTCAAGGATATAAAATTGGTTCTGATTGTGAAGAAAATGCAGATGCTAGACCGTTCAGCCACCCATGTTAAAGATTTACTTAAGCTACTGTAAACTGGCCAGAAACATTAAGAATAGAAGTGGACTGCTCCTGGATTTCTGTAGGGAGCAGAGTGTGGCCATTTCAGGGTACAGGTATCTGGAGGACGGCTTGTGCTGCCATCCTGATAGTGGTCACTTCCCTCTACCAGCCGTGGGCACTTACAGACTGATGGTACTGCAGGTGCGAGTAATGAAGTCAGCTTTCCAGTTTATTTGGGGGATGATAATGAATTATGGGACCTATCCCATTATCCAGATGACTTGGCGTAATCATGTCTCGCATCACTGTTTATTGCTCGTTACCTTTCAGTGTGCCAGGCTGCTCGATGCATTTTGCACTGGTGATGCTTTTGTGGTTGGATAATCAAATCACAAATTGCACTTAATTTTAATAGAAAGGATTTCCTTGTCCCTCTCTTCTTTCCCTGAATTCACCTAGTAGCCACCATCCCAAAGCTTTTTTCCTTAAAAATGATGAATTCCTGGCTTCTAAGCTTGGCTCTGCTGCAGATTTGGCTTGCGATTCTCAGCAAATTATTTCTTCCTTCTGCTCAGTGACTCTTTCACCCAAGTGGAACAGATGCTACTCACCTATATTTCAGCTTTGCCAGGTAACATGTTTGCGTGTTACATTTTGCATACAGCCTAGTACAGCAACTGTAATTAAATCCTGGCAGAAGTCAATGGAAAGGCTAAAAGATCCAGGAGTGCTGCTAACAGTAAAGCCAAAATACGCTTCTCGGAGAAGTAACCTGAGTCCTTCAGCGCACTGTAAAACCGGGCTGAGCTCCTTTCAGACAGCCAGGTTTTTCTTCTTTACATTTGCTAGGCATTTCATCACTTGCTTCAGAGACCTCAGTTGAAGCACTATCTTGAGTGCTCTTTTCTTTTCCCTTTTCTTTTCCACTTTCTTAGATGTACCTGGACCTTGTTTCTTAGCACTGTCCGCTACACAGAAGACCGGGGACAGAGACAGCATGCTTATTTAAATAATGCTCTAATATTATTCATCAGTGAGGAATTTTCAAGTATATGAAAGGGGAATGTCCAGACAAAGTGACAAGCACTCTAGCTATTAGTGAAAGCTTTTGTGTTACTTTGTATTTTTAAATGGTCTCTGCTCTATCAGCCAAGTTTGCTCCGGTTATTTATTCCGAAGATCCTCTTTGGTGTGATGGAAAGACTTCACACAACTCAGTGGGACGTGAAGGAGGAAATATGGCTATTGAAATACGGCTACACCGCCTGTATCTTGCTATATCTTTCATGATCTCTCCAGTTCCAGAGAAGTCAGGTTCTTTAAAGATACCAGAAATGTCCCCACAGTGCATCAGAGTGTGTGCTTGAAGAAGTGTCTCCCTGTTGTAATAATATCTGTGAGATTGTCAGAAGCTGAGAGTGCTGGCCAAAATAACTCCAGAGAGACCAAAGAGAGGCCAAAACTTACACGTTTTAAAAATCTAGCTCCATAAGCATACTTGCATCTTTTCTAGAAGGTGTTTCTCCAGTGAGCGTGCTGATGGGATTTCTAAAACTGAAATAAAAAGAGGGTCTGTCCCTCAAGTATTTGTCCATGCCACAGTCTGAAGTCACTTGCTAAGAGAGAGCGGATAGTCGTGTCTAATGTATAAATAGCAGCTGGATCCTCTTCCCGCTCATGAGCAGCTCATGCCGGACTGCCGCATTCCCGGTCTGCGTGTTTGGGATGCAGAGTGAGTTAGGTTAGAAGAAACTGCATGGAAACAGTCTACATAGTTTTGAAAAGATCTACAAATCTGAAAAAATACTCTCACATAACTTTTGTTCACTTGCTGTGATGAAATCTAACCTCTTGCCGACTCCCCGGGTTGATTTCCCAGGGGTCGGTCAGGCCCTTCTGGACCTCGGGGAGAAGCGCTCGTCTGGTGTGGCCTCCAGTGATACCTGGGAAGTGCACTGCCCTCCCTCTTACGTTTCGGTTCTTTAGGAGGCTGTTGAGAAGCACTAGCAAACCCTTACAGGTACCAAATCTTTGCACAGGTGGTTTTTATCCCAGTCGCCCTGCTCAGGGTTTAAGCACAGGCCTTTGCAGGCGAAGCCGACTTGCAGGAGCACCTCCTGCCTCTGGAGATGAGCGTGCCCTTGGGACTCCCTGGGAGTCTGTCTGAGCTGGATAAGCTCTGCCTTTCCCTTTTCCTTCACTGAGACCCTGATTTGGGAGGATATTGGAAATCTCTGGCAGGAGTAAAAAGGAGTTGCTGCTCCTTTCATAACTTTTTGTTTCCTCTGTTATCTCCTTGGTTTAAACCTAGGATTTTTTTTTCTGCCAGTTCATGTTTTCTTTTTTTTGTTACTCACCCTCCGTATATGCGTTGTCAAACTTCACCATCACTGATGTTCTTGCAGTTTCTTTAACCAACCAGAAAATAAGAAGCTGTTCTTTTTTTTTTCTCCTCTACCTCTCCACTCCCTCTTCTCTCCCTGTCCTCTCCTCTCACCAGCTAAAAGCAAAACAAAACTTTGTAGCTGCTTTAAAGCCCTTTCTATTATTGACCACAAAATTTTTACTTCTGTGAGAAAGTACAGTAAATTGAGTTTTCTAGTAGACTTCCTGATGATTTTATGATGATAGACTTGGGACTGAAGTGCCACTGCTCTGTTGTGGATAAACCATCACCCATTGACAAACAGAGAGAGGTCCAGAGCTGGGCAGAGCCCTGGGAAGATTTCTGTCAGCATCTCTTAACAAGCAAGAGAAAATACTGACCTGCAAATAGCACCTAATGCTGTTATTGTGTGTCAGGCTAGGCTAAATATGGTTTAAAAAAAAGAGCAGCCGTTCAGATTTGGAAATAATAAATAAAACGCAGTTGTCTGTCCTAGGAAAGAAAAGACAGAAGATCAGTACCTAATCTGTGTCGAGTCGCGGGGGGAAGCTGCTTGGCCCAAATACAGTCTGGTATATTTGGGCAAGAGCGACTGGGAAGAGAAAGGAGGAAGGAACTTTGATGCAATAGGAAACTTCTGAATTTATCAAGGCAGGTCCTCTGCACAGCCCTGGAGCTGAGGCCTTATATATAGTCTATGCTATTCTTAGAGCGTGCAGCAGAACAATGGTTCCATTCGAAGAAGCTCTTTTATAGCTTGCCAATATAAAGAAGGCTGTGCAAAATGATATGATCGTGTAATTGAACACTGTAAATAGATATGCTGACCCAAACGATAATTTTAAATTAGCTCACTTTCCTGCCACATCTAAACTTTGTAGACTTAAGAGAATGAGAAAGACTTGATTAATTCTGGATTTAGAAATGTTCGTCTTACTTACATGTGATTTATAAAATCAAGAGATTTGATGGGACCACGATGGGAGCCGTTTTTCTGTTCATTGAAGTAGAAGCTAGATTAACTTAATCCCTTTGCTGGTTTGACCTTAATGTATAGTTATGAAATTAAGATCTGTGAATTCTGCAAAATCCAAACCTCAAATGTGAAGAATACTTTTTACTTTTTATGATGGTGCCACAGCTTCCCCTATTAATTAGGATTAATTGGGATTATTAAAATGGGTTCTGTGCAATGCAATAGAACTGGTGGTACAAGCTTAAGTCAGGCAGGTATAGTCTGCGATCTCATTTTAAGTGGCCACTGCCAAGAGAGCGAGTGAATGTGACAACCGTTGCTGGCTGGTGCAAGCCACGATGTTTCCTGAATTGCATGGCATCAAGGCGGCTGCTTCACGCCCTGTATACCATGGGGTAGGAGGGGTACTGCACTATGGCGGTGGTTTTTGGTAGTTCCCTTCCTTACAGAGCCAGCTGTGGCTCAGTGCAACAGCTTCATGAAGGTACTCCCAGCGGCCTCAGAGTAGACGTCTCACCCAGCTCCTTTCCACTTTCATCCTGAGCAGTGCAACAAGGGCCTGACTCTGCACCTCATCTCACCCTGAATCTGCACCTCGTCGCACCCTGAATCTGCATCTCATCACACTCTGATGGGTGGCTGCGTAGTCCTACCAAGGCACTCGGCACCGCAGGCAGGCTTTGCTCTCTGCAGTGAACAACGTACGGTAGCATGTGGTGGGTGCAGAGAGGGAGCTGATGGGTGCAGCAGTGTCAGGGCCAGGGGTGCTGCCTGGAGCAGCAGGTTCCTGCTGCAGGGAGTAGTGTGAAGCCTCCCGGTAGCCAAAGTCATCAAGGTGGGACAAAGCTGGTGTTTTGGGTTGCAGGGTGACAGCAGAGCAGGGAGTAGTTGGGCTGGCCAAGGGCCCAGCATTCAGCGGCATGCCCAGAAAATAAGACCCTGAAAGGAAAAACAAAACCAGAGTATAGCAGAAGTAGCAAATGATCTGCAAAGCAGGCATTTTTCTTTGCCTGATGCTGGGATCGTTGTGGGAGCAGGTAGGAGCGGAGCAGGGCCTTGCACCTGCCACCGCTGGCCTTCAGCAAAGGGTCATCCTCACCAGGGAGTCCCAGGCACCGCATTCCCCTTTGGGATGCTGCGGTACAAAGTTTTGGATCATCCCCTAAGCACCCTTCTCAGAGGTCCAGCCTGACTTGTGGCACATACTTAACCCATCAGGATCCTCTCGGGAGTGGTTTTGGTCCAGGTTCATGAACTCACACCAGGTGAATGTGTTGTGTCATGGGGCCGTGACACTTTTATTATAACCTTTAGATATTGTATGTCTCAAAAAGAAATCAAGAACTTTGAAATAAAGAGTCTCTAAAGCATTACCATACTGAATTTTAAGTGCATGGCACCTTGGAAATCATTATCAGGAGTGACCTACAGCCATTTCATCTTGGCTGCTTCTTCCATGTAGTGCCATATGCACTTTCTTAGTAGCTGGGACTTCTGCTGAATTTTGTTTTGTTTCCCTGCTGTAGCTTTAAGCTGTGAGCCAAGTGGCAGGTTGATATTAAACCAAGCTGCATGGTGAAGGTGTCGCTGAGGAAGAGAGACACCCCTGTATTTGCTAAGGACCGAGGAGTAACTCCTTCCCGCAGTGATCACTCCGGGCTGCTTCTGGAAGGAGGTCGTTTTTTCCTGTGTTCAGTTTTACTGCGGTGTTGGAATTCCTAATAAATGTGGTGGTGGTTTATCTCCTTTCGCTGGTGATTTAAACCACGCATTTTTAACATCACGGCTAGAAACAGAAAATGTGAGCGTCGAGGGCTGAGCTGGGAATGGGACCCAGAAGTTGGAGCTGCCCAATTTCTGTGTGTCTGGAGCCTCAGCTGGAAAGCTGCTTTGCGTTTGTTTGATTTGCATTGATATACTGTTACATCATATATGTGATACAATAGATTAAAAAAAAGCCATGTGGCTCTTGTCAAGGAAAAGTGAACTATGCACTTCTAGTAATTATTGCCATATGGTTCTTGCAGTGTTTCTACATATATAGTTAAGTCACTTATATCCCGCTGAAATGCTGGGGTTTTTTTTGATCTGAGAGAACAGTTGAAACAACATGTTTATTGCTATAATAATGCCCCTTTTTCATTTCAGTTTCTTACATCTGATCTGTAGCCACATCCTATGTGTGCACAGAATCTTTAAGCAAGAAAGTGAGCTTCAGATGTGTTTGCTTAACGTAATTTAAACAAATTTTAAGAAAATAGATTAAGCAAATTATTTTCCTTTTAAATGATTTAAAAACTGGTGGTGATAATGCAAAACAGAGGCAGGAACAGTCTTCCACATGTGGTAATTTGACACAGCAAGTAGAGCAGGTTGTTGCTTCACACGCAGATCTTGCGTACTAAATCTCTTCTGAGGGAATTCAGGTAGTGCCCGAGTGTGAATGGTCGTATTTAATCTTGTCAGTGACATTTTAAATGCTGTACAGTTTGAACTAACCTGCTCGAAAGCTCTGCTCCTTTAACTCGTGCTGTTATTGTCTGCTGCAGTTGTTGACTCAGTAGATTTTCTGATGTGGTCTGGGAATGAGTTCTTTTGGACTTTCACATTATCATATTACAATATACAGCACAGATTATTTATACTGGGGGTTAATTGCATCATCTGAATGGAATTCATTTTCCATTGTATCTACAAGTTTGCATTTTAAAATAGTATTTTCTCTTATGGAAATTTGGAATAAAATGACATTGATTCTTAAGGGAATGAGCTCTACATCATGATTTCTAGTATATGCTTGACTTTAAACAAACATGTTTGATTGTAATAATTAACTGGGAATTATTGTTACAGGATGAAATATATCACTTCTGAACTGTAATGGAATATGGAATTTGTCCAGCTAAATGTAGCAGATAAATAAAATAAATAGTATTAAGCCTTCTCCGAGGGACAGAGTTGCTAAGTAAAACTTACCCATGGTTAGTATAATCTTAACTCTTCTCTTCTCCCAAGCATTTCTATTTAATTTAAAAATAAAATCTAGAAAAGTTTCCCGGGACCAGTAACTAGAAATATGTAATCTCATTCCTGTGAAAAACAAGTGGAAGACAGAACCTCATTGTGTGAATGCTTATTTTTTTTTTTTGTTTGGCTGTCAACACATAAATGTGAAATAAATTGGAGGCCTTAAGTCAAAAGCTCATTTTTTGTCATGGCTTATTGGTGAATTTAAAACCTTGAAGTTCATTTTGGGTCAAGCAAACATTTCGTTTTTCCCCTGAAACAAAGCGCCTCATTGAATTGCACAAGACGCCACAGAAAGGAAGGGCAGATTCACAAGATGGAGGACGCGGGGCCTCCTGTGCTACCGAGCCACCTTCTCCCAACAGCCCGGGGGTTACGGCGCCCTGCGGGACGTGGGAGCCCCTGCTCCGGGTGCCGCATTCACTGGGCTGTTTCGGATGAGGGTCTCCCACCGCCGGGAGAGGGCCCAGCCTGAAACTCGGGCGCGTCCGGCGCCCAGCCTCCATGCTTCCTTTTCTCCCTTTGAAAGCAAGTGTGTGGTGAACACACTTTAGCTATCAAAAATAAAAGAGCTCTCTTCCTCCTCTTCATCCCGGACGAAAAACAACACAGGAGCTTTATTTTTTCCTCCCATCTCATAAATAAAACAATCCCTTCCCTCAGATGGCCTTGCAAGGGGAGTCTCGCTGGGGCCCTGCCTGCGCCACACAATGGCCGCGGGCGGCCTCTGAAGCAGAGCCAGCCCGGAAAAGCGGCATGGCGCTGGGAGGCCGGGATGAGCCTGGCCTCGTCTTACTCCGGTATCGGGGCACTCGATGCCGCTCCTGCGAGGGGGAAAAGCGGCTGCAACTTCGGTGGGTTGGGGAGTGAGTCTGCCCTAACACGGAGATCTTTCCAGAAAGCAGCCACGGTCGTTGGAGCATCCAGACTGAGGCACGCATGTTTATAAATGCCCACGTTTTGGGCACATTTTTACTTGATGATAGTGGCCTAGAGGTCTTGCGGAAGAGAAGTGTTGTTTTCTGTGGCTGTTTTGTGTTTCCTCGCGAAGACGTGGAACCGAGTTAAACAAATCTGTTTGACAGGCCTTGCAAAGCTTTCCTGGTTGACCCCCCGTTGTGCTGTTGAAAACTGAGGCGAGCAGGAGGAAGGATTTGTCAAGATGAAAAAAGACCAAGTCGTGAGGCACGCAGGTGTGTGTGCGTGTCTGTGCAGACAGAACAAAAGAAAAGGGGGAATTACGGAGCTGTTAATTTGTTAATAATAAACGGATAGTTGCCAAGGCCCAGTCTGTATTCATATGCTGTGGTTAGGTGCAAAGCACAAAGGACCAAAAGCAAGGGCTTGGTAAGTCCTTTCCATCCCTCTTTTCTCTGGAAGTACCAGGGCTGGCTCGCCAGTTCTAGCCCCATGTGATGCAGCATATCAAACTGTCATTAAAAAAAAATAATTTTCACCCCAAACCTACTAGCATGCAAGAGCGGATTCAGTGTGAGTAACCAGAGGTGCGATGATGCAAGACGCAGGGAGAAACTGAAAACCAAAGTGTGCTTTCAGTCAAGTTGAAAGTTGATGAGCGAGAGGACTCTAATTTATCACAAAATGATTGCGTTCAACTCAGTAAGAAACATATTTTTTCCTTATGCCACTCTCTCTGGAGGTACTTTCTACCATTCAAACAACAAATAGTGCAATAGTTTGGGTTGCCCAGAGTGCCTGTCTTTTTCTCTATGCATGAGACTTTTTTGACTCTTTATATAGAGGAGCATCGGAAAACACCCTCCTGGGCTGGGGTTAATGTGGGCTAGGAAGGTAAGTGCTCAACATACTCTACTGCAGCAAAAGCTATCTTTTGCATCTGTTTTTTCATTTTCAATCTAGGAATGAGGGGGAAGTTCCTGGAAATTTACCAAACCATTACGGGTGGTTGAAAATATTTAACTCTTCTTTTTTAACAACAGACAAACATTTACACTTAAAAAAAATGATTCCAAAATCTAGCTGACTCCCTAGAACCATTCAATGAGTTACTGACAAGATCAGTCTGGGATGTGGGATTTGCTCCATGAAAACAACCTTTTCTCTTCTTCCTGGGCAGAAATTCCCTGCTGGTACCAGTCACCACCATGGCCCTGTGTGCATCAGCCAAGATTAAGGGGAAGCTTTCTAGCTAAAATTAACGCCTACCTTGCCCTTAAGGGGTCTTTTTCCTGATAAGTTATGAGAACTTGAAGACTGCTTTTTAAATATGGAGAGGGAGCCATGTCTATTGGAGGGCAGCCGTACTTAGGTGGAAGGTTTCTCTCCCGCCGCCGTACCTGTCCAGCCAGCGTTTCATGGCAATCCGGCTCCCAGCCATGTGCTGCTTCTGAGAGCCCGCATGGGTGTGCAGGGAATGCACGTTTGCGGTTCAGTCGGTGTGATGCTGATGGTTAAGGAGGTTAGCATCCTCCAAGGTGGCCAATAAAGGATGTCCTGCCCCCTCCCTCTCTTTGACTGGTGCTGTCAAAACCTGCCCGGGCAATTCAGCTGCTCCTCAGTCAGTAGAGGTGCTCCAGCTTCTTGGTTCAGACTCCTGTAAGCTCTTCAGGCCCCAAACTTGGGCCTAATATGTTTGGCTGGACATAAATCAAAGCAGAATTAAACAAACAAACAAAAAAAGCTGTTTGTGTTTTAGAGATACCATGTCATTTGGACTTCAAAATATGGATTCTGTTTAAAGTCTTTTTCCCCTCCCCTGTGGTTTAGATACATTAGTTTCTAGATTTCCTTAGTCTCAGCTACAGTTTTAGTATAGCTTTAAGAAGGAAAACAGGATCTTTGGCTGCATTATAAATAAGTCGAGATTGTGCAGTGTTTGCCAGTATATTTTTCTTATTCCAACTGTGTGTCAGCTTGGGATGAACACTTCATTGCTGTCAAGCCACCTGTATGACTGCAAAGTACCAGCTGAATCTGTCTGTGGTGCAAAGAGGAAATGAAGAGACTCTGATCCTCTGAACAGAGTCCCTTATCACCTAAAGATGTTGATTCAGATTAGCTTTTGCTATGACCCTCAATATGAAAAATTTCTAAGCTTTTTATCTGCTGCAGTGTTGCTCACGTGAGATTGTGTGAAAATGAGCTGCTGTGATTTTACCCTGCTCTCGCATGCTGCAAATCGAGTGTGCCACCTGCAACACGGTGTGAGTGCCCGGTGGGTTTCTGCTCCCTGGCCCCTACGCAGACCACGAGCACGGCTGTGGCCTCCAGCTCGGCTGTGGGGCTCCCAGCTCAGGCTGTGCTTCCTCGCTTTGGTTCACCCCTGCCATTTCCGTGGCCACTGACACGTGAAGAGATGCACTGTTGGCAGTGCTGGCCGCTCCGGGGTTCCTAAGGAAAGTATTGTAGGGAATAGTTCCCTAGTGTTTGCAGGAGTAAACATGGTTTTTGTTTTGTTTTCTGCCTTTCTGGAGATGGCTGGATTTCCTCACCTCCCAAGCTGCTGACCGAGGTCACCTTGGGGATTGCTGTGTGGCCGCAGCCTCACGGTCTGGTGTAAGTGCTGTTTTTCCCCAAAGGCTGTGGTTCTGTTCCCTGCTCCCATCTACAATTTTCCCAGTCTCCCCTGTACTGGCATTAGCGCTTACATAGCCAGCTATATTGGTAACCCTTCTTGCTGCGTTAGGTGACCAATTAACAGAAAACTGATTGTGAGACTGCATCAAGAGCGTGGCTTTTCTCCTGTCTGTGTGCTCCTGCTTCTTCCCTCGCTCATTTGGACATCTTGAGGGAGCTGAATGCTCAGAAAACTAACAGAACCGCAAGGACAAAATCTAAGTGATTTCAATTTTCTTAGGGTTTAGCTTTCCCGTATTTGCAAGCTGTATGAGTAACTGAGCCAGTGTAAGAGGTAGGACAGGGACTTTCGCTTTCGGTGGCCGCTGAGCTCTACTTGGCTCTGCTCTGACGAGAAACAGAAGTTCCAACCTCTAGCAGGCTCTGGCTGCCATGTAATATCTGTTGGTATGTTAGGGATCTGACTCATGTTTGCTTGACAAGCAGCTAAAACGGGTTAAAGTATGCTTCTCCCTCGGGCACACCTCAGCTCCTTTGCAGCTGGGGTCAGGACGCCGTGTTTTGGGCTGGCAGGGCTGCAGCTCACGATCCACCCTGCTCCTGGGCAGCAGCCTGCGGCAGCGGGGTTCAGCGGGGGGCTGGAGGGAAACGTCTCCCGGTGTCGTGGCCGGATTCACGAGAGCTCATCTCCCAAAACCTGTCCTGCGTAACGGGGGTCAGGGGCTCTGTGTGGTGCACTGGGGCGAGCGGCCTGGGCCGTAAGCACCATCCTTGTTGCCAGCAGCTGCCTGATGGCAGCTCCAACAGTGCTGGAAGGACCCTGCACCAGCTTTAAGGAGAGGTGGTTAACTACTGCATTTCATTGGGAATAAGATTTTTGCCTGGCAGTGTAATGTGAATGGATTGTAAGTGATACACCGAGTCCCTTTCAGGCTCACAATGCAGGAATGGTTTGTTGTTGTTGTTGTTGCCTCTTCTGTCTCTTCCCAGCGTCCATTTCTTCTCCAAGCAGTAATAACTCAGATCCTTTGGTTTCTTATCCTAACTGACTGCTTTGATCAATCTCTAAACTTTTTCCAACATGTTTCTAGTCTTTCCACCTTGAATGAGCCTCGCAGAAAAATGTAAAACCTTTTCTTCAGGCAGACCGTTTCTCATTCTTCTGGTCTTCTGTGTTTTTTTTTAAAGAATACTCACAATACTTTACATAAACCCTAGACGGATGTGTTGTAGGAATTTATGGAGTATTTCTGCTTATTCTTGATACAGGGCCCAACCAAAGGCCTATTGAAGTCTTTTGTGGGTTTAGTGCAATAACCTCTGTTTGAAAACTTATGATGCTCCTTACTCTGGATAACTGCTGTATCTCAATTTTTCTCCTCTTAAGACACACACTCTCCCTCACTGCTTCTCTTGTCACTTGTGAATGACACTGATCATGAGGCCAATTTTCCTACCTGAGCTCTGGAGCAGCACTGTGAGTCTGGAAAGAAAACCGATGGTGCTGTAACTGCCGGTCGGTATTTGCCCCTGCCTGTGTCCGCTTGTGATTTGGGCCCCAGCAGCTATCATGCTGGCTGATATTAATGCTACAGTCTGTTCTCAAACCTGGTTCTGTTGCAAGAAATATATAAGGAGGAATGTTCAAGGGACTTTTGGCTCTGTTAAAACAGACCTGCTATTTTACTGCTAGGTTTCTTTTTCTTCTCCGCTGCTTTCCTCTCCTTCGTCCTCTGAGTGTGGAACAAATGTGGGTTCATATAGTTGTGCGATGCAAAATATACTAGATTTAAAATCAAACCAAGCCAAAACAGAAAACCCTGAACTGAAGTTGCCCCTTTAAAGCTGTAGTATTAAGTTTGGCCATGATCCAGCCTGGAGACTTTCCTTGGCAGTGACTGTGATGCAGAAATCTCCATTTGGAATGGCTCTTTCAGACACAGATTCCCGCAAGAATAACAGGAACATGGTAAGCCAAGCCATGCCAGGCAGTGAAGCCCACTGTGGTCCAGCAAAGCCAACCTGTCTGTGCTCCTCCTGCGGACTTCTCTGGGGCTGATGGTTTGTGGGGCAGGGGGAAGGGAAGGGGATGAGAGGATAGAAATGTAGCTGTGGTTTTAAATCCTCCTGTTTCTGAAGGATTTAAGTCATGCAGGTGAAGTAGTTCAAGCTTCCACTATGGAAAATTATTATCTTTTTCCACATGTTCTTTCTGCTGTGCCTCATTAAATGCTTGTTTCATTGTTGGACTGTGCTGAACTCTTACTGGGAAAATTACTGCTCTTTGTTTTCTGACCTGATCCAGCTGCCTTTAAAGTTAAAAGAATTATGCTAGATTCAGTAGGTAAGTGGGGAGGTGAGAACAAGCGATGCAAAACCAGGTACGTGCTCTGAGTGACCCTGAATGACAGGAAAGAGATCCGAAGACTGAGGTCCCTTGTTGGAACAATAGTATAATTGAGGGCAATAAATGTAGCCCATTTATTTCTAATTTGGGCAATGAAGAGTCTGCCCACTCCTTACTGTCTGGCTTGGAATGACAAACAGGTGAGCCTGCCCGCTTCGCTTTCCACCAGGACATTGCTGCTTTGCTGGGCCACCTCAAAACCAATGTGTATTTGTGTAGCTCCTCACAGCAAGCACTATGTAGGGACATATACACTCTGCTGCTATTTAAAGCGTCAATACCAAGTTAGTGTCTGAAATGCTACCTCTGACCTGGTTGGCAAAACTGATCCAGTACAGTAGGGATGGATTAACATCTCGCTCTGCGTTGACTCAGGGGCAAGGTCTCTGAGGCAAGAGTTAAATCAGGGCAAGGTCTTATTCCAAATATCCTGATCCTGCTCAATTTAAATGAATTTGTCATTACGTTTTGCTAACGAGAATGAAGTGGCCTCAAATGCTAGTGTAATCTCTGCTTTTTTTTTCTTCTTTCTTTTTTCTTTTTTTTTTTTTTCATCTTTCTGCTGGGAATGAAGTATTTCTTTCTGTTGCTTAGAAAGCCCAGCCAAAGCTCATCCATATTTCTGATGCTGGATGCGGTCCATGAGCGAATCATGATTTAGTTCTGCATGACATAAAGGGTTTTTCTTTATTTAAAGAATATAGTTTATAGAATTGCATATGCTAGTTCTTTAAAAGCCCATCCACTGAGCTCTTTCTTCATAGTACTCAAATGAGAACACAGTGTTTTCTGTATTGTTTGGAATAGCCTGGGAAACAATGCCTCCCAGTGTGAACAGATCTCCTTCAGTGCGCTGGCAAACTCATCTCGGAGGAATGTGGTTATCAACTAACCCATGATTTCTGATAGCAGTAGCTAAAAAGAGTGGAAAAGTACTCAGCTGTCTGCAGTCCAATGGCACGGCAGTTTACCAACGCGCATGATAAAGTTGCTTCTATTTAAAATGGTCGTAAATCCCACTGGCCCAAACACAGCATCCTGGCGGCCCAGGAGTGGGGAAACTGCTGTGGACCAAGGCCTCCGGTCGTGTAAACTGGTGTGGCTGTGTTGGTTCCAGTGAAGCAGTTTCATCTGCACCAGTGAAATATTTCATCTTACTGTACGTTACAACACTACTACTTGTAGAAAGAGTACTTTGGGTTAATGCTTGTACTTGTGGGAAAACATTCAGATGGAAAATGTAATCATCCATTGTTAACACAAGTGTCTGGATTCAATGACTGAAAGTTGGCATCGGTTCGTAAGATATAAAATAAGGAACACGCAGAACAAATACACTTGCATAGAGATTGTTGCTTTTTTTCCCCTGGGGCGAGACTGGGAAGAGAACAGGTTTTGAGCCATTTCTCCAGCGAGCAGAAGGGAGCCGAGGGATTTTTAGTTCTTGGAATACTGTAAAGGTCAGTGACACTCATCCTTGCCTCAAGTTGGACGCTGCCCAGATTTTGGGAGCGAGCTCTCCTACTTCCGCCCTGTGTTCCACGTGGATGGCGTGTCGGCGAGTTTCCGACCATAGATGAACCATGAGCAGGCAGAGGGAAGCTCGCTCCTGCATCTCGGTCACCCCTTCCTTGTGGTGGGCCAGGGCTTCCCTCCTCCAGCATCTGCCGCGGGCTGAGCTCCCCAGGGTTTGCCAGGCTCCAGGGGCTGGTTCCAAGGGGGACTGTGGCAGGAACGTGCTGGTAAAGCAGAGCCTGGTCATGCTTTCGCTGTTCTTACTGCATTTCAGAGTGGTGCCTTGCAAGGAGTACCTGAAGGAGAGCAAAACCTTGCAAAGCTGAAGGGAAGCACTTCCAGACGTGGCCTCTGTTAGAATGGGTGGCCAGGCAGGGGCTGGCAGCTCTCTGCGCTGCACAGTTTGAGCTAAAGGAATGAGATTGTAGTGATGGCCAACAAGGAACAGGGAGATGGCCAAGGGGAGCGAAGGGGAGGATATACCTGCTCTCCCTGCCCCGATTGATCCCTCTTCCACCATGTGCTTGAGGGATGAGCCACTCTTGCTGCTGCTGTTCCTACTCTTCTACAAGAGCATCCAGACCCCCCCAAGGCCCTTGGGTCTGCCCTGGGAAGCTGGATGACTGTGTAAACGGAGTCACCTGCAGCACTGCCTGGGTGATTTCACTTAGCACTCTCGTTTCTTTTGTTTTTACATAAATTACTTTCTTAAGAAACGTTTTAACTAGCAGGGAAAACAACAAAAGAAAAATGAGCATCATTGCAACTGCTGCGTAGTTCATCCGAAAGATTTCCCAGGTCTGGCACCGCCGCGGGCCCCCTCCTTCCTCCTGCCAGCCCCATCTCCACTCGCTCAGCCGCTCATGCTCCGACCTTAGAGCAGCAGGGGTAGGGAGGGAAGAGGTTCGGCTCCCTCACACGCCGGGGAAGGAGAATTTCCTGGGTCCCAGGCTGCACCCTGCCTTTCAGAAGGTTTTAGTTTCGAAACAAAAGGGTTTGAATTCCTCTTTCTGAGCAAGGAACCTATGAAATGTAGTTACTGCAAGCAGCCACACCATGGCACTAACGATGGAAACCGGCTCTTGGCCAAAACCTAGCGCTCATGTCAAAACATGCTACAATAGCACATTTTACTACAGCACAGGAATGTTAATGTGCTACAATTAAATATTATGTTGCAAGGAAATTACATGTCCCAAACCATTGCAGTATGTATCTATGACCCTGGGGAAACTCTTTCTCTCAGTGGTGTGTTTATACTTACGCCAATTTGCTTTTCCCATAACTCCCCTTTTGCCATTGCCCTGTGAATGGCGTTTGTGCTCCCACCCGGTCCATGAGGCCATGGCTGCCTCTGACATCCAGTGTCTTGTGCAAGGAGGAGCGGGGCCAGCTGGCCGGGAGGATGCAGGGAAGTCAGACACAGGTACCGCCAACTTGTTTTGTACTGAGAGACCCTGAGAAAATGCTTCGTGATGAGCATCTACAAGAAACCGTGAGCTGCGTTGCCTCTCACCACTCACAGAGTTTGTGTCCCAGCCTGGGGTAGGGGCTTTTGGAGGCTGAGTCTCCTTCCACCATCCACGGGCACTTTGAGAGGCCTTTGGAGATGCCAGGGTAATTACCAGTGCTGGTGGAGCGGGCACAGGGGCTTCCCAGAGAGGGTCTGCTGACACAAGATCACCAAATCCTAGGCTGATGGGGGTTGGCAGGGCCCTCTGGAGATCAGCCAGTCCAACCCCCTGCCGAAGCAGGGTTACCTACAGCAGTTGCACAGGATGGCATCCAGAGGAGGACCCCCCCCAGCCTCTCTGGGCAGCCTGTGCCAGGGCTCTGCCACCCTCACAGTACAGAAGTTCTTCCTCATCTTCAGGTGGAACTGCCTGAGTGTCAGTTTGTGCCCGTTGCCCCTTAACCTGTCGCTGGGCACCACTGGAAAGAGTCTGGCCCCATCCTCTTGACACCCACCCTTAAGGTATTGATAAGCATTGATGAGATCCCCTCTCAGTCTGCTCTTCTCCAGGCTGAACAGACCCAGCTCCCTCAGCCTCTCCTCACCAGGGAGATGCTCCAGTCCCCTCATCATCTTTGTTGCCCTCCACTGGACTCTCTCCAGTAGTTCCTCATCTTTTTTTGAACTGGGTAGCCCAGAACTGGACACAGCACTGCAGATGTGGCCTCACCAGGGCACAGTAGAGGGGAAGACCCTCCCTCGACCTGCTGACCACACTCTTCCTCATCCACCCCACAGGGGTGTTTGCCCATGAGGATAAAAAGAGAGGCATATAATTGCATTTTTCCTGTGGGACCAATGTCTCAGATATTATTTCACTGACTGATTTGTGTTGAGTGAGGGGAAGACACCTTAATTAATGTGTGTCTGTGCAGTGTAATATCAATATATCTTTAAAAGTTGAACTGCTTTCCTATATCTTGAAGTTTGGAGAGAGCCATTGCATGGGTAAATGATAGATTTGCAAGCCAAAGCCTTATATTAATCATCAGCTGTCTCATTTTGCTAGTTCTAAGTTAGAGGAACAAAACTATGACATAAAGAATATTTAAGCAAGTTGTTAATGTTATTTCACTCTGGAGGCTGGTATGCCTGCGTTTTCTTGGTGTTTTGTTTCTTTGTTCTTGTTTGTTTGTTTGTTTTCTTTTTCTTTGTGTCAAGTCCCATTCCTCTGTTCTGATCAACTCCTATTTTCCCCTTACTCTGCAGGTGAGAGGAGAGGACCAAGGTGGAGCTGCATGCAGGATCTGACTCTTCAACCAGAAAAAAAGCACCTGTAGCATCACAGCAGTGCAGGGACCAGCTCTGGAATTAACTCACCCAACATATAACTGAATTAAATCAAGCTCTGATGCCTCTGCTTGACAGGACCCTTCCAGGGGCTCCTGGATACACTGGAGGAGGTTGGGAGCTCATCGTTCAGGCTGCCACCAACCTGCCCCGGGGAAGGGGTCAGGGGAGCCCGGCTGGGGCTGTGTGGCCCCGTCCCCCAGAAAGCTGATTCAGCCACGCCGGTCTCGCGCAAGCAGCGATGCAAACCTCAGGATGTGTTTACTGCCACAGCCTCTGTGATTTTCATAAACTGTTCAAATCAGAGCCGGTAATTTCCATTGT
>NW_009623847.1:44235-50188 GCF_000690535.1 Cariama cristata
GAAGAGCGGGGTGGGAGGCCTTGTTAAGGAAAAACTTGGGGTTTTTTTGGTCCATTTTCTGTCAACTGACAATTTTTTTCTGTGGTCAAAATTACTGAATTTTTTTTTTTTTTTTTATTTTTCTAAGGATAAACTGCTGCTGTGGGGAAGCAAAGCAGCTATGAAAGCTGTAACACCAGTATCCCATTTTCTATCAAGAAGGGAGAAAAAAAAAAGTCATTTTGCCTAATGGCTCTTTTCAAAAGCCATTACCATACCGACGCTTTAGTGCGGGCTGTCAGTATCCTCCGTTCTGTCACCCCAGGGAGTGAGCCTGCCCGCTGGCAGCCCAGGGGAGCACAGGCCCAAGGACCTCCGAAACCTGGATCTTCCTCACAGCCCTCTCCAGGGCACCGTTCCCACCGCCTGCTTCGCCTGCTCATGGACATCTACCTGGCCAGCTCCTCAGACACTGCCTCTTCTGTTTAGGCAGAATTACATCTTTTTTTTTTTTTTCCTCTAGGCTGATTTGGGTCAGGTCCCAAGTGCTAACAATCAGTGCATTCAGGATTTTTTTTTTTTTTTTGGTGGCACTTTGCACCTCAGCCGTGCTCTTCCAGGAAGGGCCCTGCCACAGCGGTGCCCCCGCCAGTGGAGCCCTCCTGAGAACGCAGAGCCATGCCCCAGCCCGACGAAATACTTTTTTATCTGTTGTAAGCTGAAAGGGCAGGAAAGCCAACAGTGTCCTCCTTGGCTCTCCCCTAAAACAGACTGGGAAGGCCCAGGCACCTCTCCAGATAACTCAGGGTTCAACCTTACCTTGCAGTTTGCTAAGTTATCAAGACTTCTGTCGTTTAAGGTTGCACATTTGTTCTCCACTCCACGGAGTGCAGATACTCATTTTCTTTTCCACACAGAACCTTCAGAGGTTCCACTGTGGGATTAGTGTAACTAATCCCTTCTGGTGAGCTCTCTAGACAAAAGATTGCCTATGAGCTACTACCATGAGGGCAATTCCTCCATCTGTAATCCAAGAAAACCACCTGAAATTCTAGGCAATGAGAGTGAGGCTTTTTAAAGTTAAGCAGAAAAAAATAGCAGTTGCTGAGGTTGCAGAGATGACTGACCAGGAGTGTTTGCACTGCTCGTTCTTTAGTGGTACTTGTACCCAGGTCTGTTCTGGGTGTACCCCGCTTCTGACAACATGCATAATTAGATGTAGCAACTTCATGGGCTTTTTATCTCTAGAAGACTCCCATAACTAATATTTGTATTAGTTAAAGTTGTAATCTGATTGCATCTTCTGCAAGTCCGTGCACATTTTTATGCATACAGTAGGTCAAGTTCTTTTCTGTAGGCAAGGTCTTTTTGGTGACAGATATTTGGAGAGCTGGTTGCAACTCAGTAGAACACAGCATCCTGCACGCTGTCCTTACTTGCAGTGTCTGGACAGTGTGGACACCAGTTAAAAACTGCTGTGATGTGATCACATCTTCTTCCATCCCTTCAGCTCCTGTCCAGCTCCTTGTACCCAAAGCGCGAAGGGAGGGTGCTACAGAAGGCACCTACACACATCTCTGCAGCCTGGTCTCTTGTACTGCAGTAATGACATTCCCGGTTGGTGTGGAAAGGGAATTCCGCTCCACTGGCATCGCTGACTAGCTGAAAAGGGAAAAAGGGAGAATTTGGCCCCAGCCTCTCAATTCTGCACAATTTCTTGGCCATAGCACTGAGGAAGACTCCTGGAGGCTGATGGCCCTCTGCCCAGCTGAGGGCCATCTCCCCATCGCAGTGACAGCTGCGTGACTCCAGGGACATGCGAATCCCTTATTGAAGAGAAGGAACAGGAAAGGCCAATGTAAGTCTAGTCGGCGATCTTGCAAGTTGATTTTTGTACTTCAGGTAGATGAACAGCAACATATGTGAGTTCTATGTTATGTAGCTTATTTCAGCCTCCGACCAGGGTACATCGTGTGCGCAATCCCTTCCTTGACACTTGACACAGCAGCTGCCAAGGTTGGTTTCTGGACGGACCTGTCTTGGGAACAGTGTGTGCCGTGGTCTGGATAAAGGGTGCTCAGGTTGGATGTGTGTCTCTGCTTGCCCTTGCCGTTGCAACTTTGTTGTGGTAACCTTTATGAAACCCAAACCAGCTGCTTCCTAGTTTTGCACAAAACACATTAATTGGGATCTCTGGCTTTGGTGAAACAGCCAACTCCTACTTGTAGGAGCTGTCTACATGTGATGCTTGTCTCCATAAATTGCAGAAGTTTCCCTCGCCCCGGAATTTGATACAGGGAATAATAAGTATTGGTAAGTGAAAGCCTATAAAAACTTTGTAGTGAGTCCTTCATGGCCCTGTACCTATTAAAAATAGCTGCTGACAGATCTGATTTGTACTCATCAGAGTAAAAAAGACTGCCAGGAGATTCATCTGTGTCTGTCACTGCCTATTTTCTGGTTGCCCTTTTCGTCAGCTCCTTGCGCAAGTTCTCCCCCAAAAGTGTGTAGTGAAGTTACCTTCCTGCCTCAGCTCCTCTGGAGTGTTATCAGCTACTAAAAACTAAACAGTCTACAACTACAAATGGAGCAGCAGCAGCAGGGGGAGTGGAAATCTTTGCATCCCCTTGATATATTTGACTCAATCACGTTTCTATTTATGTATTTAATGTGTTTATGTATGATTCTTCGTGCACTTTTAACAGGTACTTACAAATCTACAAATTCTGTGCCTCTTTTAAAATGTGTTAACTTTTCAGAATTATTTAAGGCATGCTGGAAGACGGAGTCTATATCTCTTGTTATGACGTCTATTAATTTCAGAAGACCTGTCCCTGTGTTTCACAAGCCACTGATTTACGCAGTGGTACTAACCACGTGGGCACCATTGATTTTGTGGCGAGGGTCACAGTCCAAACCCTCCCACCCTGTCCTTGGCCTGGCGCAACCTCCCAAGCCCCTGAAGTCAAGGGCAGAGCTTGTCTGACTTTAACGACAGGAATGAAGTCCTAATCCCTGTAAGCACCTTTCCTAGATAAGCCCTTGGTGCATGGAGGAGTTTGTTGCTCTGACTGTCTCGGCACAATCCGAGCAGTGTAACTCTCCCAGTGCAGCTGGATGCTGCAGCAGCTGCTCCGACTTACTCGTATCGGTACCACTGCGACGATGGAGATTTTACACAGGTGTGGGCAGCAGTTTTCTTTAAATAGCCACTCGGCAAAGCTTTGCTGCCCTCACCCTTGGCTGTAGTGGCTGGGAGCATGTCCTGGCTATGTGGGTCTGTCAGATGCAGGCTGATGAGGGTGGGTGGTGTGGAGGGACCGAGACCTGTGTTTGAACCGGCCGGTTGGAGGGGTGATCCAGCTGTGCCTCAGCTGCATGTGCTGTTGAGCAAACATTCACGGCTAAAGCAAACAAGCTTGATGCATACAAACCACAGATACCTAGGGTATCTAACACGGGAGGCTTAAGTGCCACTGCCCAGTGGTCGGGTCACACTGGTTTCGGCAGTCAAGCGGTTGATTTCACTGCCAGCTATTTTGACCTTCTGGAGAAACGAAATAGGAATCAAGTGGTTTTGTGGTTCAGAAGCATCAGTTTGTTTCCTAGCATGACAGCCCTGCTGCTCTTCCCCAGGAAGGTTGCTTTCTTGGCTCCTACCCATGCAACAGCAGCCAGAATAGTATAAGCAGCCTCATGGCTCAGTTAACTCCGCTTTACATGACATTAAAGAGCATGCCAAGCCAACGAAAACGGGAACCCGAGCGGTGGTAGGCGGTAGCCATTCATCTGCTCCTTGATGTTCTGGCTTGTTTTCACTGCCGTGGAGCCCCGTGCCCTAGTCGGGTTGCCTCTGGCAATGGCAGGGTAGCTAGGGCCGTGCAGACACAGTACGTGAGAAAGAGCGACCTACTGTAGCGAGAGGTTTGTGTTTGTGGCTTGTGCTGTCATGCAGTGAAATCGTCCGTGTTTGGACAGGGAAGGGAGCGACTCTGCTGCGAGCTGGGAGCTGCGTGGAGCAGCTGGGGCTGCAGCGAGGCTCTGCTTCCCCAGGTGAAAACACTGCTCCGCCTCAGCTTAGGCCTGGTCCATGTTGATTGTGGCGTAGCCGTGTTACAAACATTGGGCTTAGCCACGTCTTGGGGAATGATCTGAAATGAGAAGGAGAAAACACCGACTGCTGTGTCCACCCATATGCTCCGGTCTGTTCCCCTGCAGCAGGCTGTGAATCACGTTTCCGTGGGGTGTGAAGAGGACTGGAGGATGGGGAGAGCTCCTGAGCGTTGCGTGGAGCTGCAGAGCCGCAGGAGCGAATGCGAGGGGTGGTGGCTGTGCCCCCAGCAGAGGGGCGAGCAGCCGGGGAGCCAGGACAGGTCCTGCTCCCCAGGATTCATGCTGGGGCTGCATTAGCGTGGTACCGTGCCGGCGCAGATGTACTCTGCTGCTCAGAAAGGCTTACAGCTCAGGCACAGCATCATGCTAATGCAGCTCTCACCTTTCTGCACTTTGAGTCTATGAATTCTAGATAATGACACTCAAAGCCACAAAGGTACCCAAATCCTACCTGAACAGTGTGTTTCATTGGAAACTGCCACCAGCCCTGTAGGTCTAGAGGTGCTCCAGTTTTTACTAGCAGTTTCCCAGAGATGCTTTAAGTTTGGCGACAGCGCAGCACATGCTGGTGATGCCGTGCTGGCCGAGCAGCTCGCTGCAAGGTGCTTCTCCCAGCCAAGCTTGTGCGTGGTTCAGCATCAAATGCTGAGACTTACCTCCCCAGCTGTGGGGGCCAACGTCTTGGCTAGTCATCCTGGGCTCCCTTCCTAGGCCAGGAAGGGAATTGGGTGTTTGTGGAAAGAGATTTATCTTATATTAAAACGGCTGGTTGCCATCATTCTTATCCAGTAGCTCCATGCCTGGAGACCTGCTTGGGGGGTGTAAGGCAGGGATTCAGGTCTCCTCTCTGTCCGAGAAGATCCTCAAGCCAACTCCTTCTGGTGAGTCAAACCCAAGCTGCTCGGTGCGTTGTCTGTTAGGAGAGGCACCTGGAAAAGACAAACTGTGGTAGGCATGGCACGGCACGGCATGCCATGGCATGGCATGGCACAGCATAGCTCGGCACAGCTGAGCCTCCGGAGGCCAGGGCGGGCTGGGAAGAATGTGCAAAGCTGAATTTTGGATGCAGGTGCAGGGAGTGACTGGCACGTCCCCTGGCCACGAAGGCAGCGCCTAGGCTGGCAGCTTGTGATGGGCAGCTGAAGGTGTCCCCGGAGGTGCTGGCCTGGGGAGCTTTTGGCATCGCAGCATGAGGGACTGCTGCCGGGGCTGGAGCATCGCTCTGCCTCCTTCGGGACAGGAGGAGCGGTCTGCGCAGTCCCAAGTGAACCCTTTAATCGACTGAGGGCTGACAGGCATGGGGCCCTGCTCCCCTTCCTTTTGAGAGTGGTTTCACAGCAACACCTCCTTGCCTTGCAATGGGTATATGGGCTCTTTCAAAAGGCTCCAGGTTTAGACACTTTCTGCTGCCCAGAGCCACGTGTGGGCTTTACTTTGTGAGCCACTAGCTCCACCAAAAACTTGGCCTTGGCTGCTACTAGCACTGCAAAAAGTGGTTGGCAGCGGCCGGACTTCTCCAGTTTTCTGTCTCCGTGTGAGATATCTGCGGCTGGTCACACCTGGCCGTGCTGCCGACGGGGCTGCCCGGGGCCGCAGGTGATGTGCCGAGGCAGTGCGGTGCTCGCCCGCTTGGCTCCGGGGACGACCTTCCCTGGCACGTCTGAGACCGCTGGCAGAGTGGTGACTCGCAGTGTCATATCTCAAACTGTATGTTACCAGGATAGTAACATTCACCTTTAAGTTTTCCTTGTTGTACTTTTCCGTAGTAGGTTGCAGATGATAGCCTTTGCCTCACGTGAGCCACGCTGTGCCAGAGCCAGGGGTGGAGGCGGCTGCGGGCTACATCCATCACCCAGCGGGA